>NW_021680408.1:1972438-2126124 GCF_001412515.2 Diachasma alloeum
GCCCCCCCCCCCGCTCACTTCGCTCGCTCCCCCCTCCGTTCGTGTGACCGTACCCATAAACATGTTCCATATGAGCACCCCCTAATATAGTAATCCTCCATAAATATCGATATCCCCTTTATGACCACCCCCTCATATAGACATCCCTTATAAATACAGGCACCTCCCCATATAGGAACCCCCGCATAGGCACCCAGCGTCCCCTGAATTTAAGAGGCCCCTGAATTTGAGAGTCTCCTGAATTTAAGGTACTTCCGCAGTAAGTATACTAGGTGAAAATTTAGAAATGGTATAAAGACGGAATATTTGGATCATATGTTGTTGACCACATTAAAAAGATATTTCCAAAATTTTAAGTCCCTGGTCCACCCCATTTTTGAGATATGCATCGCCAAACATTCAATTTTTGTGTTTTTTCCACTTTTGACGATGTATATCTCGAAAATGGGGTGGACAAGATACTTGAAATTTTGGGAATAGTTTTTGAATGTGCTCAACAACATATGATCCAAATATTGCGTCTTTATACCATTTCGAAATTTTCACCAAGTATACTTACTGCGGAAGTACCTTAAGCGTCCCCTGAACTTGAGGCGACCCCTGAATTTTTCGCCTTATTTTTTTATTTATATAGAGAAAAAACGAACAATTCTCAAGTGAAATTCGTGGAATCAACTCAACCTCCTGAAATACCCTCGTAGAATTTTAAAAGCCCAATGATACCGAACTATCCCGATCTATCACGCACCTCCCCTTGTTTATTTCCAAACCGGAAGTACAAACCAGGTGGCCATAACTCAAAATAAATTGGGTGGGGTCCATCCATCTGAGCAGTATCAACGATAAGAAGCGGTATTACAATTTCATTGAGACCACATGCCCATGATACCCTAGTAATACACCGTCAGTGTATCAAATATAGCGTCATGTATCTCAACGATGTCTTTATCCCCCTCATTCTCATATGCCCACGCCACTGGGCTCACTTTAACATAGAACTAGAACTCGACCACGGGCTGTTCTCTGCATGGCATAGCATGCACTATGAAAATGCTAAAGAGTTGGCTACAGTCGACGAACAAGGGAGACAGTATAGCACTGCGCGTGGGAAGCATGTGAGATGAGGAGGAGGCGGAATGAAATTTTCTCGGGATGTAGCGGCATAAATCACAATCATCAAAATTATCGGCTGGTCCACAAGTTGATGCAGCGAATCCGTGGAAATTATTAAGTGAAGGGTTTGCTGAATATACATTGTTAGAGAGTTACTCCGGAAATTTCAAGTGAAAAATATTGAAAGGTTCAACGACTGATTCACATGAAATTTTCCACTTATTTTAGTACTGACAAATCAGTTAATTTACTGAATGTTCAGTGGAATTACAATTTTCGAGGTTCTAGGAACATAAAAATTATTGAAAATTGTGATTATTACAAATGATTACTCATTCTGGAAGTTGTAATATTTATTTATGAGAAGAAAATATTAGAAAACAAATAATATTTTACAGAAATGAATTTGAATAAAAATAACAATCATCGAAATCTATCGGTTTGTCCACAAGTTCAGGCGACGAATCCGTGGAAATTATTAAGTGAATAGTTTGTTTAACATACCTCCGGAAATTTCGAGTGAAAAATATTGAAAGGTTCAACGACTGATTCACATGAAATTTTCCACTTCACATGTTCAGTGGAATTGCAATTCCCGAGGTTCTAGGAAAATAAAAATTATTGAAAATTGTGGTTATCACAAATGATTGATCATTCTGGCAGTTTAATTTTTATGTGTGAGTAGAAAATATTTGAAAAAAACTAATATTTTACAAAATTGAATTGAAAGGAAAATTATTGAAAATTGTGATTATTATAAATGATTGATCATTCTGGAAGTTCCAAAATTTATTTATGAGAAGAAACATTTTTAAAAAACCGAATATTTTACAGACTTGCATTTAAATAAAAATAACAATCATCAAAATTATCGCGTTGTCCACAAGTTGGAAGAGCATCCGATGCATAATCGAAAAGTCCCGGCGTCAAATCCCGGTCTGGACTATCCATTTTTTTTCAGTAAAAATTTTCTGGTTATTCATATTGAGAATAATCCCGATTCCCCTCCTACCTCATCCAAACCTCTTCCAATCATTCCTATGACGTCACAAAGATGTGGAACGCTATAAAATTCCCTTCTTTAATGTAATGTTAAATTTTTAAGGGAAGAGTTGTTGAATAGACATTGTTAGGGAGTCCTCCGGAAATTTCAAGTGAAAAATATTGAAATTTTCAACGACTGATTCACATGAAATTTTCACGACTATTGGTACTGACAAATGACGTGATTTATTGAAAATTGTGGTAATTCAAGCAAATCCAGACAAATGATTGATCATTCTGAAAGCAAGTTCCATAATTTATTTATGAAGAGAAATTATTAAGGAAAAACGAAAATTTAGTAAAACATTGAATTGAAAATTAATAAAAATTACAATTAAAAAATTATCAGTTTATCCATATATTACGTGACGATATTAAGTGAAGAGTTGTTGAATATACATAGAAAATTACTTCTGAAATTTCAAGTGAAAAATCTTGAAATTGTTAACAATAATTCACAGGAAATTTTCAACGTGTATTTGTATTGACAAATCAGCTGATTTATTCAATGTTCAGTGGATGGAGTCGCAGTCTCCAATTTCCTTAGACAATAAAAATTGAAGTTATAGAATTGATCGAAAATATAATTCTATTTCGTATTTTTTAATCGTAATTTGACACCAAAAATATTAAAAATGGGGTTTTAATCGACGTTTAAAGAGAAAAAAATTTGTGGTTCAGCATTTTTTACCAAAATTCGAGTGGAGAATGCAATAATTCATTCAAAAGTCCGACGATAGTTTCTCAAAAACCTCAGGAAAAAATTCCATTTTCAATTAAAAAAAAAATCAAGTTAAAATTCAGAAAAGTCTCAATGCGTCACACGATTGAGACAATCCCAAACAATTTCAACCGACTTTTCTCTCTACATTGGAGCCCTTCATCACAACTCGAGCAAAAAATATTAATAGGTAATTGACCCCTCACGCCAGACAAATTATTCAACCCCATAAAACGTCCAAAAAAACCGTAGATGTTTATAAAAGGCGTGAAGCTCTGAAAGCTATATACGACCAGCCATTAAACTCCAGCGTAGAATCTCTCGATAACAGAAAAAGATTACGACCAAAAAAATAAGAGATACGATATCACCGAGAGCCATCGTTTATTACAAATCAAGCATTTCCCCGAAGGGAAAAATTTTTATGCGCACGAAAAAATTTAACAGAAAAACCTAATGAGTTTGATGGGAAATTATAATTGTATGGAATTTCTATTGAAAAGTATTAGTTTTTGGACGATTCTAGGAAATAATTCCACAGCTTTATTGGGTGTTTTGATTTATAGAAAATTTCCAATAGAAATGAGTTTATAAATTAAATTAGTAGAATTAAATTCACATTTTTGTAGAAAATTTCTCAATTTGGCATTGCTATAGAAAATATGTCAATAGAATAAGTTGTACAGAAAAACCGAATTCTGTTAATTTTTCCTATGGAATAATTTCCACTGAAAATTTCTATTAAACAAAATCGCAGATAAGCAGAGGAATTTTCCAATAGAAATCGACCAAAAACTAATAGAAAGCTCAATAAAAAATAGGATAGGATTTTTTATCGATTAATCCTGCAGCTTAACTGCATGTTTTTAAAAATAGAAACTATTTTATAGAAAACTTTAGTAGAATTTCATCTTTCTATACGACTTTTAAGACATTTTCTGTAGAAATTTCTTGACATGAATTTTCAAACTCAATTTTTCCTCTCTTCATCAAAAAAATTAAACAAATAAACTCAGAAAATTTGAAACGGAGTTCTATAGAAAATATCTCAATAGAATAAGTTGTACAAAAAAACCGACTTCTACTGATTTTTCCTGATTTCCATCAAAAATTTCTGTTGAAAGAAAAACCGCAGATAAGTAGTGGAATTTTTCAATAGAAATCGACCAAAAACTAATAGAAAGCTCAATAAAAAATAGGATAGGATTTTTTATCGATTAATTCTGCAGCTTTACTGCGTGTTTTTAAAAATAGAAACTATTTTATAGAAAACTTGTAGAATTCTAGTAGAATATCATGTTTCTATACGACTTTTAAGACATTTTCTGTAGAAATTTCTTGACATGAATTTTCCAAGTTTTCAAACTCAATTTTTCCTCTCTTCATCAAAAAAATTAAACAAATAAACTCAGAAAATTTGAAACGCAGTTGTATAGAAAATATCTCAATAGAATAAGTTGTACAAAAAAACCGACTTCTACTGATTTTTCCTGATTTCCATTAAAAATTTCTGTTGAAAGAAAAACCACAGATAAGCAGTGGAATTTTTCAATAGAAATCGACCAAAAACTGATAAAAAGCTTAATAAAAATTTCACAGAATTTTATTGAAGAATTCTACAGCTTTACAGCGTGTTTTTTAAGTAATAAATGCCCAAAAGAAACTATTTTATAGAAAAATTCGGTAGAATTTCATCTTTCTATAGATCTTTTTTTATAGAAATTCCTCGACACAAATTTTACAAGTTTTCCCACTCAATTTTTTTTTCTTTTCATTAAAAAAATCAAGCAAATAAGCTCAAAAAAATTGAGCCGATGCAGTTCTGTAGAAAATCCCTCAATAGAATAAGTTGCACAAAAAAACCGAATTCTATTGACTTTTCCTATGATTTCCATCAAAAACTCCTATTGAAAGGAAAATCGCAGATTAGCAGCGGAATTTTTCAGTAGAAATCGACCAAAAACTGATAGAAAAATAAAAATCCAATAGTGTTTCCCGCGGATTCTCTATAGAATAGAACTTATTCCCATTGGTGTTACAATTACTATGTTATCTCTCTATATTTTCCCATATAATTTTTTCGCACATGTAACATCGCCCACCCAGACAACACTTATGATAAAATTCAATAGAAAACCTCAGCAAATTCTCTAGAAATTCTATGATGATTCTATTAAAATTCTAGGGAACTCTCGTTGAAATTCTATTTATTTTTTGCGCTTTTAGATTCTATTAGATATTTGATAGAAAAAAGTAAATAAATTTGAATTTTTCTGTTTGAATGTTTCTCTTAAGAGATTCAATATTATTTCAGCAGTGAAGTGGTAAACGGAGATAAGTCGACTCATCTCCCAGTTGAGTTTTTGAGGAATATTTCTGAATCTAAGGGAGATAGCGAAATTTTCGTAATCACAGTTGTTGTAGCACTCAAATACCTCCACAAAAAAGGTTATAACAAAAATTTTGCTATCTCCCATAGATTCCGAGCTATTGATTGAAAACTGGTCAATACTTAAAATTAACATATCTCCTTTTACCACTTCGTTACTGATTTATTTCCAACTTTATGGTTTTTTCACCTTTTACAGTTTTACAATTCCAATTTGTGTAGACGTTGTATTTTGAGATACGAATGACCAGAATGTTAAGGGGGCACGTCTGCCAATGAACAATAAACTAATATATGTAATAAGTTGATGAAAAAAATGAAGGATAAACTAGAATCTCAAAGCATGTTTCTCTTGAGATTTTTTCTATTAAAAAAAAAATTAATTAATTAATTAATGATTAACTAATTAATTATTATTATTAATTAATTATTTTTTTGAAATTATTGTTACATTTTTATTTCAGAAAAAATTCCAGGAGAATTCATATAGAAAAATCGAAATATAGGGGAGGGTGGGGTAAAATGGACACTTTAGACTTTTTTAAAATTATTCATAACTCAGAAACAAATTGATCAATTGAGCTCAGTTTAGGCTCGTCACAAAGGGAACGAATTGTTTTTTGTATTGGAAAAAGAAATTATTAAATTTTATCAACATTTCAACCCCTCATTAACATTTTAAAAAAAGTCAAAAGTGTCCGTTTTACCCCAACTAACTTCCCCTATTAACTTCTTCTCATCAAATAATTCATAGAATCAGCGCAAAAAAATTGAATTTTACCGAGAATTCCCTAGAATTTGAATAGAATCCCAATAGAATTCCAATACTTGGAATTTTCTAACGAATTCGTTAAGTTTTTCTGTTGAATTTTTTCATACGTGAACCTCTCCCCCCGAATTCAGTAAATTGAATTGAGATCGCAAGATGCTGTTGCATCCTCATGTGTGCGCATGAAATAGGGGATGTATCTCCGTACGAAGGCTAGTCACCGCATCCGGCAGAATTTTTTCCCATCCAACCGAACGTTTTTATTACACTTTCCAGTTTTAAATTAGTTCTGTTCTGTCTTCTCCAGAAGACCCTTCAACCGGTTTACCCCGACTCATTTTCGCTTTCTCGTTTGCATTGACAAACAAATAGCTTGAATAAATATTTTTGATAAATCCTGTGATCGGTCTAGGTAGTGTCTCACCGAAAAAATCCTCCCAACTAACGGATCCATCGGAGTCGGCTGCACTGCTTGCACTCGCTGCAGTCACCTCACTAGCCATTGTATTTCTCAGCAAATCGTTTGATGCACAAACTTGTTTGTTAAGTAATCGGTGGGTTCATTACACTGAATAACTGCGAATGCTACATCGGTGTTTAGGTGATTTGTCGACTCTATGGGGGACTAATAGGTGCATTTGAATGAGTTGAGGGACTATTAATACACATTCACGGAAATTTGAGAGAACGTGAGAGCGGCCGGAGGAGAAATACCATGTGTTCGGGGGGAGCGCACGGCACCGACTGACCGACTGGCGGCTGCGACTCTCGACAGTCGCCAGGATATCGTGGAAAGTCAGTGTGTTATGCCTCTATGCGCATCGAGACAGATTTACAAAAGGTTTTTCAACACACGTGGAAAGTGTAATACGTCCCAATGCGCAGGGCTAAAGTATTTTGCAATTTTTATAAAAAATAAACAATATTTTATTTCTGTATTATCAGGGCTATTTGAGTCGGTCAAATCCTAGATAGGATATCCAAGTACTTTGGCTATTTTTTCTCCAGTGAAATGCATGATTTTCAGATCTTTCATTTGACCGTAACTTTCCGGACATTTTACAATTATTTTATTATTTAAACTTTGCAGGTCTGAATTTGAAAAATTTGAAAAAAAATAGAAAGTTTACTTTTGGAGGAAGCATTGATGAAATAATTTTATAATTGCAATTTTTGAAAATTACGGGCATTTTGTATAAATAATTTATAAACAATGAATTTTCCACCACAAAAATCATTTGTTCGGGATCGTAAGTAATTTATTTGTATTCAAAATTTTACCAGAAATCGATTTCATGCCTAAAACAATAAGGTTTCGGAAGGTTTGAACAGTTTCAATTATTTATTTATGAACACCAAATGTTAAAAAAAATAATAATTCTGTGCAAAATGTAATTTTAATGATGCTGAGTATTCATGATTTTTTTCAAATTTTTCGCACGCAATTTAATTGACAAACTTGATAAATGAGAATGGTTGAATCTATAGCGTTCCGAGCCTCTATACGAGGGAAACAATTAAATAATTAACAATGCATAAATTAAAAAATTTCAAGGTACGCGGACTCCTTAAAACCTTAAAACATCTGAAGTTTGACCGAGTAAAACAGCCCTGGGGATAATACAGAGTATGAATATACCGGTCGAAATAATTTCTTTCATTAATATATAATATTTCATTTCATTTTTTTCTCTTATTCTTATTTATCTCATTTTATTTCTATTTTTTTATTTTTTTATATTATTGTTTCATAAGAGAATATCCCGCAGCTTTTATTAAATAATATTGAGAGGCCTTGGGAGTATTAAAGAAGGTACTGGAATGCGGGGAGATCTTTGCGCCATGAATTCCCAGCCAAAAGGGGGTGGAAGAATCTGAAAGCTGGCTTAAATAATTTGTTCCTTTTATAGGTACCGGATAAAAAGAGTTGAGGGTGATTTGAAAAGGATACATCATTTTTTTAAATGGTTAAACATACGAGGTGGGGGACCGCCATCTTCAAAGCCCTTTGCGGTCCGTGCGCAAGACAGATTTCCAAAAGGTTTTCCAGTACCTGTGGAAGGTGTAATACGTCCTAATGCGCAGGGCCAAAGTATTTTGTAATTTTCATAAGGAATAAACAACCCTTTATTGATTTAAGAAATTATTTCATTCTTGTTTTTCTTTTATTTATGGTTTTTTAAATTATTTTTTAATATCATTATTTTATGAAAGAACATTCTGTACTTTCTATGAAATAATATCAAGAAACCTCGAGAGTATGAAAAAGAACTGCTGAATTGCAGGAAAAACATTGCACCATGAATTCTCAGCCAAAAGGTAGTGGAAAAATTTGAAAGCTGGCTTAAATAATTTGTTTCTGTTTTAGGAACCGGATGAAACGAGTTGAGGGTGATTTGAAGAGGATAAATAATTTTAAGAAATGTTTGAAAATACGGAGTAGAGGCGCCGCCATTTTTAAAGCCCTTTGCGTTCTGTGCGCAAGTCTAAAATATTTTTTACTTTCTATAAAAAATAAACAATACGTTTTTTCCATTTCATTTTTTCATCAATTCATTTATATTTATTTCATTTCATTTTGAGGTTCATCAAATTCTAAAAAAAAATAATAATGTCGACAATAACACAAAAAAAATGCTAAATTCCATTTCAGGGCCCTCGATATCTACAACGCATAATATTTAAAAGAATGTGAAAAATTGTGAATATTCTATGGGTAATTTGTTGGTAAATAATGAAATAAAAATCAGATTCAATACATGACGGCTATATATTTACATAAATGACAGTGATTCACTCAATATGAATATTACAGAATTCATGAGTAACGAGTTTCACTTAAATATTTTTCTACAATTGGATATCGATATATTCACGCTGAATTAACGACGAAAGCCGTCTGTATGTACTTCGTCTTATCTCCGTACACTGGAAGATATCTTTAACGTGGAACTCCACACCTGCTTATTCGCATTAAAAATCATTCACTTCATTATGTACTAATTCTTCTCACGGTAAAGCCGCAAGCTGGGTTATTTCGTAGTGTACAATACGGTGAAGCCGTGGAGCATTTGAAAATAATAATGCGGAATATAAGGAAACAATAGCTCACTCGGTGATAAAATCTGCCATATTAAATATAAAAAAAATACCCTCGATAACAAAAAAGCGTGGCTATGAAACATTAAAAATAGAAAAAATAATCTATTTTAATAATGATTCCCTTGATTCACGTTATAAAATGTACAAATCACAATTCAATCGGGTTTACGCTGATTAATGAACTAAGTGAATTAAAGTGTACTTACAAATAATCTATACAAATTTAATGATTTTGTTCTTTCGTTTGGAACTGAGATGGAAGATGAATTAATTCAGTGGTGAAGTGGTGAAATGGGATAAGTCAATGACACGTAGAGATCAATTTTCTGTGAAGATCTCACTTTATTTCTGCAGAAAAAAAGATGACGATAAAAAATTCTCCATACGTATTCCCAACATTCCTGAATATATTCAAAGAACTGATCTTCACTACTGAATTATTCAAATGAAACAATTCCTGCGATGCAAAAATTTTTGATGTGATAAAATGTAAAAATTGCCCTCGATAACGAAAAAACGTGACTGTGAAAATAGAAAAAATAATGTAATTCGATAATTATTCGCTTCATTCGCGTCAAAAGACGTACGAATTAAAATTCAACCGGGGTTACGCTGATTGATGGACTAAGTGAATTAAAGTGTACTTACAAATAATCTGTACAAATTTAATGATTTTGTTCTTTCGTTTGGAACTGAGGTGGAAGATTAATTAATTCAGTAGTGAAGTGGTGAAATGGGGTAAGTCAAAAACACGTAGAGATCCATTTTCTGTGAAGATCTCACTTTATTTCTGCAGAAAAAAGATGTCTATAAAAAAGTTCCCCATACGTATTCCCTTACTTTGCTGAATATATTCAAAGAACTGATCTTCACTGCTGAATTATTCAAACGAAACAATTCCTGCCTGGTGATCAACAGAAAGGTATTTCGTTGATTCAAAAAACTTCCGATGTTATAAAACGTGAAAATCGCCCTCGACAACGAAAAAACGTGACTGTGACAAGTAGAAAATAGAAAAAATAATCTATTTCGATAAGCGGTTGCTTGATTTACGTCAAAAATTACAATTCAATCGGGATTACAATCGGAATTACGCTGATTAATGGATGAAGTGAATTGAAGCATACTTACAAATAATCTATACAAATTTCATGATTTTGTTCTTTCGTTTGAAACTGAGATGGAAGATTAATTAATTCAGTGATGAAGCGGCGAAATGGGGTAAGTCAGTAACACGTAGAGATAAATTTTCTGTGAAGATCTCACTTTATTTCTGCAGAAAATAGATGACTACAAAAAAAATTCCCCATACGTATTCTCTTAAATTCATAATTGTTATGAAAAAACTGACCTTCACTCTTGAATTATTCAAAGAATCTATAGAAAATGAATGCTGGACAAAGAGGCGATGTACCGTTTCACATTTCCCCTGAACTACCGCCGATAAAAATTCAGTGAAAATAACGCAGTCTTATAAAATTGGCGAGACTCAAAATATTCATCTCATGAGGATTAAACTCAAATGATTTCTTACATCATAATCGTCAAAAGAGAGATGATACCTGACTGGAATCGACTATATAAATTCATTAATAGTAAAAATACTAGGTAATACAATATTGTTTGCCATTTGCTATTTGCAAAGTAAGTAATGAGAATATTCAAGGCCGATTATTTCCTCACGTTTATTAACCTTTTCCTGTGAATTGAGATGTGGAGGTGAAATTTTTTTCTTCCCCCCTTCACTATTTACGATTTAACCGAGCAACACGTGAACGTGTCAGTCGAGGAGAAATGGTCTTTCTTGGCATTGACATTACCGATTGAACTTTCTTCTTCAATTGCGCAACTTCTTCCATGGCTGGTGTCATCCACTTGGCCTTCAGCTCTCTGTTGAATAAATAATTTGGGACATTAGTGGATTTGCAAAGAGGAGATGACAATTCAAAAATATTATCAAACATTTTTTGGTTGAAAAAATATTTTAAATGCTTCGGGTTTGATCTGGAGTAAAATTGACACAGTTTAATAAATTATTTCAGCCCAATTACAAATCTGCTTGAGAAATTTCTCTACTACGTTTAGTCTTCAATAAAAAAAAGAAAAGTTGAAAAAAAATTAAGATAATTTAGGGACAAGGACAACTTACACAATTTCATAATTTGAAAAATTAAAAAATCATTAAATAAATGATCTGAGAAATTTTGGTTTTTTATAGTGGACTGTTCTTGCTCTGGATTCGGTGATTAAAAACGTGTGAAAAGGTCTCGAAGAAGTTCCAATTCTAGGATTTTTCATGTTCAAATGAAACAATTCCCTTGATAATTATCAAACAAATATTCTGTTGCCAAACAAAATTCTGGATATAATCAAATAAATGAATGAAAAAATCCTACTCATTAGATTTGGGTTCTCGTATTGTTCCCAAAAATATAAGTGTTGAAAACGTAAAATCCACAATTTAAAAAATTAATCAAAATAAATCAATCTCAAGGTAATTTCTCACAGGGAAAAAAACAATGGTGTGAGACTTTCAATTTTGATTCTGATTCGAATCAAAAGATCCCTAGATTCATTGAACAAAAACAAGTAAAAAAGTCTCAAAAATTTCGAATTCTGGAAATTATAATTTCGAATTTTGAAAACTTGTAAAATCCACACTTTTAAAAATTACTAAAATTAATTTGAAGGTAATTTGCGGCAGAAAAAAAAACTTGATCTGAGACTTTCTATTTTAATCCTGATTTTCACAAGATTCTTTGATCAAAAACAAGTAAAAAAAGTTGGAATTCTGGGAGTCTTTATGTTCCAATGAAACAATTCCCTTGATAATTATTTTAAAAAACTGTTGAAATAAATACGTTCAAATAAACAAATGGATTCCGTAATGTTTCAAAAAATATTAGCGTAAAAAACTTGAAAAATTCTTAATTTAAAAAATGAATAAAATGAATTGTAAATTTGATAGTGAGCTGCTCTCCCCCTCAATTTTCGAGTAAAAACTATTTTAAAAAAACCTCGACAAAGTCGAGAAGTACTCTGCCTCTTCAAAAAGTTCTCACTACAATAAAATAGCAAAATCTTGACCTTAAAATCTTAAATCTTAATGGCGTGGAGTAGTACGAAAAATTACAATAAAAAAAATCTTACTCATTGGATTTAGGTTTCTGTCTGTAAGTCCCTGCCTGCCTATCCTTCATCCTCTTCATCACCTGCAGCATAGCATAAGTAGGCAAAGAGGGTGGTGGAGGTGAAGGAGGTGGTGTCAAGCCATTGAGCACATCATCCTCAAGAGTCTGCACCAAACTGCTCTTGGCCATTTTATCCGGATGCCTAGCAAGCACCTCCTCCCAGCTGAACTTTTCGATCTCAACAGGCACCTGATGATTCCTGGTGATCCTCCCCTCGCAGTTAACAGGCTTGCAGGGTCTCCTCTCCCTGAGATATGGCATCTTCTTGGGCCTCAAGTAGTCGATATTCTCATCAGCCACCAGTCGTTTCCCCAGAGGTGATCCCAACGAGCAGCTGACCCTCTCCATCTTTCCCCTCGGTTTAAACAAACTCCTCAAGTACGAGTAATTCGGTTTGGCTTGAAAATCCAGCGTTGAGATGTACTTCATGTACGATTTTATAGCTGCGGGGGGTTTCTTTCTGTCTGGAAAGCAGACACTCATGAAATGCGTTATATCTGATAGGAATAATTCCTTTTGTGTGTGAACGTGATCAGGATCACTGCTGGGGGACATTCCACCTTGGTCCCTCTCCCAGGGGAGTTTGCCACACAGCCACTGCAAAATATTGTACCCCAGGGTCTCCATGTCCCCTCGTCTCGAGTGAGTGCCATGATGTGCGTCCCTCGATGTGAACTCCAGTGTTCCCTCGTGCGCCCTTCTCTCGTCGTGAACGAAGGGCTTGTGCATGCCAGCTGTCGTTCGAAAACGATAGGCCAGGCCATAGTCCACCAGGTAGGCTCTCGGATTCTCCGGAATTGTGGGCGCATTCTCCAGGACAATGTTCGAACTCTTGACGTCCGCGTGAGCGTAACCGTGACTGTGAATGTACTCCAGGGCGTCCAGCATCTGCACTGCTAGATTGTTCACCAATTTTGTTGGTAACTTTCTACCGTAGTTGTGGAATAACTGACCAACGTCAATGCCATAACGCGGGATCACGAGGAATCGAAAACGCTCGCCTTTGTAGGTGTGCGAGCCCGAGCCCTCGTAACTGGGGACTCCTATTCGCGAGAGCTGCTGGCTCTCACACCATTTGTTTATGAGGTGCTGGCGGGCTGCTCTTATGTAGAAATTCATCTCCACGAAGAGGGGACCGTTGCAGTGGGGCTCGATTTTTATCACGTATTTGGCGTCCTGGGTTACAGTCTTGTGGGTCTCGTCTGAGGCTGGAATGAGGTTTTTGCAGTTTTAGAGGGATTGAGTCAAGAGAATTTTAAGACCGATTGTGATTTTTTTTGGGGAGGGAGGGACACTCTCGCATGGTCACCTTTGACGTTTTTTTCGATCTTCATAACGCAAAAACGAATTCAGTACCAAAGCGGTAAAACGGTTCAAGTCGATTTTTCCTGTCAGCCAATTTTCAATGAATATCTCGGAATCCAAGGGGGATAGCCAAATTTTTGTCGTAATGTTTTTTGTAGTTCTCAATTCGCTGGACAAAAAATGTTATTACGAAAATTTCGTTATCTCTCTTGGATTCGGAGATATTCCTCAAAAAAGAATTTAGGATTGTCATCTATTTTGTTAACAATCCAATGAAATAGTGACATTAAAAAAACTCAGTGTGCTCATTTTGCCCTACTCCTTCTCCAATTGTCTCCTTTCATTGGGGATTGCGATTTTCTTGGGCAATTCTCCGAATGAGAACTACGAAAAATAAAAGTAAAGGATGTTCAATATGAGATTTTCGAGAAATATCCGGATAAAAATATAATGAAGTAGAAAAGAAGATTATTCATATTAACAGTCACAAAAACCTGAAAAATCCTTTCTAATAAACCACTAGAATGACCGATGAATTGTTTTAAAAACTTTTGAAAGTGAATTATTTTGATTGTGGAATAAAATGCCCGAAACCATATTTTCCGAGAATTTTGACCATCTTAAAAAATTTCTTCTAAGATAAAACAAATATCAAAATTGTCATTAAAAATTCTCTTTATTAACGTTCGAAAAATGAAAGTATAATAATACAGGCATCAATTAAAATTGAAAAATAAATTGTCTAAAAACGAATGGAATCTGCTCAAAACCTCATCTGAATGCAATCGTCCCAATCGGTCATTTCTTCGAGTAAAAAATTCTGATGCAAATTCATCTTTCTTTTCACATCATGTAGACTACATCCTCCTTTACCTATTGATTCTCCTACATCAAGAGAGTCAATTAACTTGAAATGTCAAAATTACCAAGATAAATGTCTCCAAAACGTCTGAAAATTATGACCCTGAAGTTTGCAGACAAAAATCTTCAACAGAGCATATCTGGTGAGGAAATTGAACAATTAGAAAATTTCAAGTTCCAATTTGTCGGGCGTGACGAAATCTAATCGTGATGGTGGCTAAATATGTGAGTAAATAAATTACGAGTTGATTTCTTCGAAATTTAACTATTGAAAACCATTGACACGGCATATCTCACCTCGGAGTTATTTTATTGGAAAAAAAACATGGTCACGATTTTCATTCTACGAAATTTCGACGTGATTTTTATCCTTTTTTTTCTAGTCTTATCGGTCAACGTTAAATCCGCTGTAGAACACTAAATCTTTGGCAAGCTTCAGTATTCATCCAAATGATCCGATCGAAAAAAGAAAAAGCATCACGTTTGAAAAAATTATAAATCTTCTCGTGATGTTTCTTGTTTTTTGTAATAAATGTTTCATTAATGATATATGCAATGTTTTTCACGAGGGAATACATCAACAAAGGATATCTACGAGGAAGATAAGTAGATTAGGACAAAAAACAAATGAAACGTTGGAATGCAATAAAACCTCAACGTGATTTTTTTTTCAATTTCTCTTCGTTCTTTCCATGAAAAATAGTAGAATTACGAAAATAAATACGTTAAACATCGGATATCTACTATACGAACAATGATGTTGAAAGGAAAAAAAATCACACTTCACATTCTCTCCCAATTGTTACGTGATATTCGTTGCTTTGCTTCTAATTATTATTCTCAGGGATCTACAATCGATGCTATAGTCATGACGCTGAATTTCTGGTGGCAGGACTATTTAACACTATGCAAATTCAACACAACACATCAACTCAATACATAGCCTATTAAACACAAATTTTTTCATCACACAGTCAATTCAACACATTGTTAAGTCAACATATAGTGTATTGAACACATTGTTTTGTCAACACATAGTTTTTTTAACACGAACTTCATTTAGTACGTACATTTCGGGCAGCGTCACATATTTTGATTCTACGGGAATTTGTAAACAGGAGCGAGGCCTTTTACTTGCCCACAACGTTAAATTGTAATCGATATCCACTATCAAAGAATTGAATTGTTGCAGAAGTTTTCTATTTACTATACGAATTTTGTAGTGATTAATCTACCTATGAATTTTTTATGAAGAAGCAAATAAACTCATTGATTATGTATTGAGTAAATGTATTGTTGAATTCATGTCGTGAGGAATTTGTCCTGTGTTGAATTGCTTATGTGTTGAGTTGGTTTTGTGTTGAATTGTTGCGTGTTGAGTTAGCCTTGTGTTGAGGTAACGTGTTTAAATTGTGTGTTGAATTTGTTTTGCGTTAAATAGTCATGGAACCAAATTTCTTATATCTAATCGTTTAACAAAGTGTATTTTGCGAGGAAATGGCGAAGAAATATTCTCGTAAGATTTACAACGCAATGACTAAATTTCACGAGTGTTGAATGTGACACCCTTGTGACTCTCGTGACGGCCGTGAAGTTTGACCATCCCTTTGTGACCCTTGTAATTTTTGACCCTCGTGAAATTTAACCATTTCCTTGTGACCCACATGTCCCTGGTGAAGTTTGGGGATTTCCTTGTGACCTACATGACCCTCGTGATGTTTGACCATCCCGTTGAGACCCTCGTAATGTTTGACTCTCGTGAAATTTGACCAGCCCGTTGTTACTCTCGTGACCCCCGTGAAATTTGACCATCCTCCTGTGACCTTTGATGAAGTTTGACCATCTTTTTGTGACTTTTTGAAGAAAAATGATTTTTCCTATTTTCTAAGTTTTACACTCACGAGACCGAGACGATATTCTCTTAACCGAGACCGAGACGATACTGAAAATTCGGATATTTTTCGAGACCGAGACGAGACTGGCGAAAGTCTACGAAATATCTACGTATCTTCCTCGTAGATATCCTCTGTTGATGTTTTCTCTCGTGAAAAACATTGCATATATCATTAATGAAACATTTATTATAAAAAACAAGAAACATCACGAGGAGATTTATCATTTCTTCAAGCGTGATGGTTCTTCTTTTTTCGATCGGATCATTTGGATGAATAATGGAGCTTGCCAAAGATTTAGTGTTCTACAGCGGATTCAACGTTAACCGATAGGACCAGAACAAAAAGGACAAAAATCACGTCGAAATTTCGTAGAATGAAAATCGTGACCATGTTTTTTTCCAATAAAATAATTCCGGAGTGAGATATGCCGTGTCAATGGTTTTCCATAGTTAAATTTTGAAGAAATCAACCCCTAATTTATTTATTTACATATTCAGCGGCCATCACGATTGGATTTCGTCACAGCCGACAAATTGAAATTTGAAATTTTCTCATTGAAGATTTTTGTCTGCAAACTTCAGGGTCATTGAAAATTTTCATCACTCAAGATAAATCCGCAATTAATTTCAGCCACAAAATGACAAAAGAATACGAGTCAACAAAATATCTCTGAATCCAAAAGAGATATCAAAATTGTCATTAAAAACTCTCTTCACTAACACCCGAAAAATAAAAGTATAGGGGAGGGTGGGGTAAAATGAATACTTTAGACTTTTTAAAAATTATTCATAACTCAGAAACAAATTTATCAATTGAGCGCAGTTTAGGCTCGTCACAAAGGGAAATAATTGTTCTTTGTATTGAAAAAAAAATTATTAAATTTCATCAACATTTCAACCCCTCATTAACATTTGAAAAAAAGTCAAAAGTGTCCGTTTTACCCCAACCTCCCCTAATAACACAGGCCTCCATTAAAATTAAAAAAATTATCTAAAAACTCAATCGATCATTTCTTCGATTAAAAAATTCTGATGTAAATTCATTTTTCTTTTCACATCATTTAGACTACATCCTCCTTTAACTATTGATTCTCCCACATCAAGAAAGTCAATTAACTTGAAATGTCAAAATTACCAAGATAAATGTCTCCAAAGCCTCCGCACCCCAGGCGCGGCCCGAGCTTCCAGTCTTTCTGAGTGATATCAGTCAATATTTCGCCGATGGGTAGACGAGTAGGTAGACGACATCCTGGAGCAGCGATTCGCTTCATCGGCACCTCCTCAGCCCTCCTCGGAGCCATGATCCCTTTTTCAATATTCTCAACGTCCACCACAATCTCCCATCACTCCTAAATTCATCAAGACACTCTCCGTCAACAAAAATCATTAAAAAACTCCAAAATCCCGGAAAAATTCTCGATTTTTTTTTATTACCTGGAGTGAGTCCTGAGACATGTCCCAGAGAAACTGGAGCCACAGAAATTACGAAGTTCCTTCAGTATTGAACGACAAACCACTTAGAATAATTGTTTACCAATAAAAAAATGACATCTATGTTTCCCGAAAAATCACTGACATTTCGTCATTTCAGTCTGCAAATCGTTCACAATAAAAAAGGGGAATAAACTATCATCGGAAATACGGGCTTTGTGCTTTTATCCAATCACCTGGACACTGTTTCACTACTAGTTTCGATTACTTTATGTCTGATATCTGTTGGAGCAAATCTGCCATTTTATACATGGAAGAGGAGAGATTTTTTTTCTCGTCTTGTCGGCTGTTGTGGGGACTGCCGCAAGTGTTACACTGGCGCTGGCGCTGCGATTTGAAAAGACTCAACGGTTTTTCGTTCTCCCTCATTACAGAGAATTAATAAATTAATGTATTGATGAGAGCGAATTAATTGAATTAACAAATACTAAACATGATGAATGAGGGAATAATAAATATGATCGACTGCTCAAGTGGCGGTGATATCCTCAGGATTGTTGTTAATTTATTGCTACTGGACTTGTCCTCAATTTCGATGCACTGACTGATAATTTTTTGTAACGAGAGATAACTTTTTTGTTCAGAATTGAGGATGAGTGGGTTTAAAGTGAAATGGGTGACTAACTTCATCACTAATTATTCTGTTCGATTTCTATTGAACTTCTTGGGGAAATTCTATCAGTTTTTGACGGATTCTATTGGAGAATCTCGAAGCTTTACTGCGCGTTTTTTTTATAGAGCGTGTCCAATAGAAACTATTTTATTAAAAAAATCAAATAAATAATAATTTAATCAAATAAATTATTATTTAGTCAATTTGATTAAATTATTATTTAATCAAGTAAATAAATTATTTGTAAATGAAATAGAATAAATAATGAAAATTCTTTGAATTGAAAAAAAATAGTATCAGGAAGGAAATCAACGATTTATAAATTATTCACGAAAGAAGGCCTTCGAAAATTGGAATTCCTAATGATCTTATGGATGTTTTGCAAAGAAGACTCGCGAATTTCCGATAGAAAATTCCATTTGATTTCTATTAAACGTCCATCGAGAAATTCTATTAGTTTTTTATCGATTTTATTAAAGAATTTCGAAGCTTTACTGCGCGTTTTTTTATAGAGAATTTCCACAAGGAACTACCCCTGATAGACCAAACCCAGCGAAGAAAGAGAGAAACTCTGGGAAATTTCCATGAACCCAGAGTTAACTCTGGGTTTGATTCATCAGAGATCTGATAGAAAATAAATCTAAAAAATAATTTGTGAACAAAATGGAAATTAATTCATGTGAAAAAAGTTATTATCAAGATTGAACATTAATGATTTACAAATTATTCATAGAAAAAAGTCTTCGAACATTGTAATTTCCAATTATCCTATGGAAGTTTGCAGAAAAGTACTCTCCAAGTTCCGACAAAAAATTCTATGGGATTTCCATTGAACTTCTAGTAGAAATTCTATCAGTTTTGTTAATAGAAAATGTTCAGTAGATACTATCTTATCGAAAAATAATGTAATAAATAATTAGTAAAAAAGAAATAGAATAGAAATAAAATTATTTGAATAGTAAAAAAATTATTATCAAGATGAAAAATTAACAATTTATAAATTATTCTCAAAAAAAGGTCTTCAAAAATTGTAATTCACTAAATTTTCGGGCACTTACTGAATTCACATATAAATCATCATTTTTGAGGGCTCAAATGTATACATCTTAAATTTATTTTTCCAATAACATCAGTTGTGTAAGAGACATTTTTGTCTTCATTTCTTGTATTTTCGAATCATGTTCAACCTGTATTCAAGGATCTTATACTTTTACTTATTTATTTTTATTTTTCTATTTCCTCTGCTTTTTTTCAACTCTGGTATGCTCAGCTTTCAATTTTTTATTAGACCTAAGCATTTGATATGTACACATGTTATATATTTCCCAGACCCCCTTGCATTTTGAATTTTGTAATTCGCATATATGTAATAAATCTATAAAAATAATCTATAAATAATTAGGAAAAAAGAAATAGAATAGAAATAAAATTATTTGAATAGTAAAAAAATTATTATCAAGGTGAAAAAATAATTTATAAATTATCCCCGAAAAAGGGTCTTCGAAAATTGTAATTCACTAAATTTTCGGGCACTTATCGAATTTACATATAAATCATTATTTTGGAGGGCTCAAATGTATACATCTTAAATTTATTTTTCCAATAACATCAGTTGTTTAAGAGACATTTTTGTCTTCATTTCCTGTATTTTCGAATCATATTCAACCTGTATTCAAGGATCTTAAACTTTTATTTATTTTATTTTTTTTCTATTTGCCCTTTGCTTTTTTTTCAACTCTGGTATGCTCAGCTTTCAATTTTTAATTAGACCTAAGCATTTGATATGTACACATGTTATATATTTCCCAGACCCCATTGCATTTTGAATTTTGTAATTCGCATATATGTAATAAATCTATCTATCTATCTATCTTCATCTTAAATGACAATATTTATCAGCATTTATCATTTTTCTGGAACATCTTCCAGTTCCAGGAACGTAATAAATATTTCCCCTAGATTTCCAGAATGAAAAGGTGTATTATCGTATGGACGTTTGCAAAAAAGCACTTTTTCTAATTTCATGGAAATTGCTAAAAAATAACTGATGTCGAATATTTTTGTTGCATTTCAAATTCACTGCTGTCCCTTGGTTTCCGGCTAAATTCACACATGTGCTATGCTTCCTCGCCGTACCACCGCCTCCAAAACGTGGTCACCCCCCTGAAGTTGCAGTCCCATGTCACCGCAACACTCCAAAAACATCAGACGACCGAAAACTTCTCTGAAACACTGTACAATTCTCAAATCCGTCTGTTTAGTTAGGGGCTGAGGCAGAAATTATCATATATGGGCGACGGAACCGTTGAATTTATTTGTGCCCGAGGTTAACTCAGAATCCAATGTACAGCAATCATCAAAATAGCTTGAGTACCTGTGAGACTGTTGATGTCACAACATCTCTATGCACTAAAATTCATTTCTTCATCAGAGAGAACTGGAGCTCATAACAGTTGAGTACTTGAAGTAACCTCAAAGTGCTTGTTTCTTCTCCAGGTGTAAAAAAAGTCTACGATTGTTCAAGTGATTGTGGAAATGACTGACTAATGAGTCCATTATTGCTGTTGATTGTTACGTTGAATGTAAAACCCTTGAAATTATAAATAACAGAAATGGCACTGCGCAAAGGGAAGAGAAATTTGAAGCTCCAAGTGTCGGAGGAAGCCCCTGTGCCTGTGTAAGTACTTCTGAATCATTATTTCAGTAGCGAAGTGGTAAACGGTTCAAGTCGATTTTGACTACTTGTCAGTTTTCAAGGAATATCTCGCAATCCAAGGCAGATAGCAAAATTTTCGTCATGACCTTTTCGGTAGAACACATTGAGAGCTCAAAAAAAGATATTCAGGAAAATTTCGCTATCTACTTTAGATTTGGAGATATTCCTCGAAAACTCAGCTAAGAGCTAAGTCGACTTAAATCATTTTAATTAATGGTAATTATGGTAATGATTATTGTTGTCATAATGATGTTTTTGCCACAGAACACCACCCAGAAACCTCGACAAACGAACCACTATAACAATAGGTGAAAAAACATTCATTGTTGAGGCTGATGATCTTGAAACTCTGTGTGTACTGGGCAGAGGTGCTTATGGAGTGGTTGATAAGATGAAACACAAGCAGAGTGGCACGATAATGGCTGTGAAGGTATGAAGATATTGACGAGTAGTTTTTGAATGTGGGGATTATTAATTTTTTACTACGAGGATTTTTGGGAATTCTCCAGCTGCTGGTGGCGTTGTTTCGTTCTTCCCGCTGACATTTTTTCAATAGTTCCCATTAAACATCTCTAAAATGAAATTTAATCCATTTATTTGACACAAAAGAAAACAAAATCAATCAACACTTTGAATTAAATGACCAGAATGTTGCACCTGTGACATAAAAAATAATTTGCTTAATCAACTCGTCATCAACCTTTAAACTCTTTGTTAGTTCTTGTTGGAAGAGAATCAGAGCTGTCAAGTTATGAAGATATTGACAAGTAATTTTCTAATGTGATGAAAGATTAAGGGTACGAGGATTTTTGGGAATTCTCCAGCTGTTCGTCATATATGTTTGTTTGTTTGTTCTCTCTGACATGTCAGAAACATCTCAAATCATCTCTCTAAACATTTCCAAAAACTCTTCCAGCTGCTAGTGTAGCGTCACCACCAAAAGTAATCAAAAATATCTGCACTATTCTCCAGGGTAGTTTACTCCATTTATTTGATTCAAAAGAAAACAAAATCAAACAACATTTTTAATTTAATCACCAGAATATTTCACCTGTGACGTCAAAAATAATTCACTTAACTCCTCATCAATCTTTCAACTTTGTTTGTTCTTGTTTAAAGAGAATCACAGCAACAGTCAATACACAGGAACAAAAAAGACTGTTGATGGACTTGGATATTTCAATGAGAAGTTCAGATTGTCCATATACAGTACAATTCTACGGAGCATTGTTTCGAGAAGGCGATGTCTGGATATGCATGGAAGTGATGGATATGAGTCTAGATAAATTTTATACAAAGGCCTACAAAAATGGATGCTCAATACCTGAGGATATTCTAGGAAAAATAGCTTTTTCAGTAAGTTCAATTCATCAATTGATGTTCATACTGAATAAGGTTTTGAATAAATTCAGGAGAAAATGAAAATACTCCAATGTTCTACAACTTTAATCCCTTTTTGTTATATAAGGGAGAACCTTTTATTTTGAATTGAGCAAATTTTCGTCAATTGTTGCTGAATTATCTTGAATAATTTCAGGTAGTTAGTGCCCTTCACTATCTATACTCTCAACTGAGGGTAATACATAGGGACGTCAAGCCCAGTAACATTTTGATAAATCGTAAGGGTGAAGTCAAAATCTGTGATTTTGGAATCTCTGGATATCTCGTTGATTCTGTCGCTAAAACCATTGATGCGGGTTGTAAGCCCTACATGGCTGTAAGTGAATCATCTCAATAAAATTGAGTAATTAATGATTATTCATGTACGAAAATATCCCATTGAAAAACCGTTTTACCGCTTCGCTACTGATTCTTAATTGTTATTTAAGCTGATCACTTGCATAATAATTCTTTTGATTACAAATTGCAGCCAGAGAGGATAGACCCATCAGGCAATCCTTCCCAGTACGATATTCGATCAGATGTCTGGTCACTAGGCATTTCCCTCGTTGAACTAGCGACTGGAAAATTCCCTTACGAGTCGTGGGGCACACCTTTCGAACAGTTAAAACAAGTTGTCAAGGACGATCCTCCGAAACTTCCCCCAGGCAAGTTTTCTCCAGCCTTCGAAAACCTCATCACCAAGTGGTACGTAAATATCATTCAATATCTTCTCATTAAAAAATTCAACGGATTGGCAAACGAATTAAGGCCCGGGTGTACTATCTTTCGAATGTTATCTGGATTTTTTTAATCTTTCGTAATCCAAAATTGTCAATTGAGTGGTACATCATGTAGAAATTTCCAAAAATTATGATAGAATGATAACAAAAAAATTGAAAAAATTCTGAACTTTTTCAAAGAGCGTTTTTAATTGAGATTCAGAATGAGTTGAAAAAAGTGGAAATTACAAATATCTGATTCGCTGTGGTAAATTATCTATTAGCTGTCATTTTCCATGGTGGATAACAAAACACTAACTCCTCATGGGAAGTGACAGTTAGGTATCTCAATTTTCAAAACAGTGGTATGTAGTTGTCTGCCATTTTTGTGATAAAAGTGTGATTAAAAAATTCTCCAAAATATTACAACTTTTTTCAAAGAACCTTTTCCGTAATGTCTCTCTGCAGTGTGGGAAAAGATTTACGAAATCAGTTTTCCCCCCTGCGGGTGACAGGCCGCCATTTGTCACCGTAAATTAGATACATTTTTCAATTTGTTGTTATTCAACTTATTCTGAATATAAGTTAAAAATGCCGATTGAAAAAATTAAGAATTTTTTCTCCTTTTTTTTGATCATTCATTCATAATTTTTCAAAACTTCTGCATGATGCAGGACTTAATTGACAATTTCAGATGACGAAAGATGAAAAAAAACATCGAAATAACGTTCGAAAGATAGTACACCCGGGCCTTAAATCTTCTATTTATTTGTGATTATAATGGTGAGAATTTGTTCTTTTTTTTCAAATCTTGTCATTGTAATGAAAATTATTCGAGAAATAGAAATATTTCATATTTTATTATTGAAAAAAATTACGTATAAAAAAATTAATAAAAAAACCCAGCATTTCCTTTAGGAAATTCTATTGAATTTTTATTGGAAGCTCATAAGAATTCTCTTGAATCCCTATTGAAACTCTGTTAAAAAAACTATTTGTTCTTTGCGTCAAATTCCATTGAAGCTTATGCAATCATACCCTGTCATTTTATTAAGAGATTTATAATAGAAAAAGGTAAATAGATTTTGATTTTTCAATAGAAATTCTTGGCTGTAAATTTTCCAAGTTTTTTCCGTTGTATTTTCCTAATAAAATTCAAGAGTAAAATACTTGAATAATCTTGGTCAAGAATTCTTACAGAAATAATTCCAATACAAGGAGTTATATGGAAAAATCAACGTCTATATATACTGGCCCCGACGAAGTTACACGAAATCCGTACTAACAGTGATAAAAAACTCCAGACCTCGGAGTTAACAGACGGGATCAAGTCATCATGACCAGACTCAGAATAGGCCATACAAAACTGACTCACAATTTTATTATGACGAAAGAAGATCCACCAGTATGCCAGAACTGCCAAGTGAACATGACAGTAAGACACGTCCTACTAGAATGCCCAAAATAATTCAGTGACAGAAAACCACTTAAGCTCCCAGTTGTGTTGACCGAAGTACTAAATGATAAAAACAATGTAAATAAACTTATGAATATCCTTAAGGGGAGACGGAACCCCTTTGTCTCCATCAAATCTTAGAATTGTGTTTTCTCCTACAATTATTAATTTCTATCTATGAAATTACTTTATCGACTCAATTATCGCATTGTTGAGTCAATGAAGTAGTTCAATGAATAAAAAATAATTGCAGGAGAAAACACAATTCTAAAGACTCATATAAACCCAGGGGTTCCGTTTCCCCTTAAGTGGTAACAGAAGGCCATCATTTGCTCGAAATTTTTAAACAAATTTTCTGCTCAAAATTATCAATATTTTTTCAACCCAAAGCACATTGATCTGCATCATCACCTCCTAGAGATTAATGTGCTTCGATTCTTTAAAATATCAATAACTTCCAACAGGAAATTTGTTGAAAAATTGAGAACATTAAGACCATTCTGTTACCCCTTAAGGATAACCGGGCCAGGAGTAGGATATTCAAAAAAATGCAGCCAATTTTATGCAGTTTTTTTCACACATTATTGACTTCATTTAGACACCGTTTGCAAAATTTGAGAAACCCCGGAAGCAGGGCAACAACAAAAATGGTTTTGAAAGTTGCTACTTATACATGAGGTTAAATGGGTCATCGATAATGTCAGTATTTTGTCCACATTGCCGACTGGTCGATAATATAGGGGAAATGCACGAGTTATCGATGCTTCATTTAACCTCATGTATAAGCAACAACTTTAAAAATCATTTTTGTTTTTGTCCTGCTTGCGGGGTTTCTCAAATTTTGCAAACGGTGTCTAAATGGTTTCAATAATGTGTGAAAAAATCTTCATAAAATTGGCTGCATTTTTTGAATATCCTACTCCTCGCCTGACCTACATCATCTCATATGATTTGCAATGTACGATATAACTATTAATGTACCAATTTTTATAAAGTCGCGAAGAACCTAGTAGTTGATGCGGCTTTAAATGAAATGAAAAAGAAAGTTACATAATTTTTAATAGGATTGACGCAAAACACAAATGAAATTATTTCATAGAATTCATATAGAACTCGAATAGAATTCCTTAGAGGAATGGCCTGTTTTTTCTACTAAATTCGTTCGTACGTGTGCGATCAAAATTATTTGGTTCTCATTTTTTTTTATTGCTCTAGAAATCCGTACAGGATTTATTGGCTTAACGAAAACAGTTTTTTCATTTTATTAGCATGTCTGTTACAGCACTGATTGTTGTCTTACGTACTATTATACATATAACGTTAGATCTTAATATTACAATCTTTTAGGAACTTATCGATAGCTTTTAGAGTTCTCATTTTCAAACTTGAAAAATTAAACATTTGAGTTATCTTGCTATCTTGTAAAGTTGATCTTCTCCAAAGTTTATTTTCCCTTCCAGCTTAATGAAAGACTATACAGCCCGTCCAAATTACAGTCAACTTCTTGAACTAGATTTCATCATAGAACACTCGAAGAAGGACACAAATGTCGCTGAATTCGTTGAAAAAATTTTAGACTTACCAGACTTCGAGTGAAATATTCCCACTGACTTGTGCGTACTTTCCATCATCACGAGTAATGATTAAAAAACCAGTGGAAGAAACATCCCCCAGCGGAATAAAAGAGAATTAAATAATAAATTGTTAGTATTTGCGTTGAAGCATAATACTTTTGTTATTAGAATCATTTTTACATCGTACTTGTAGTCCTGTGTTCATTAAGAATTATTTTTACAGTTCTAATAAATGTTTATCGTTTTTCTCGGCGAGTTTTTCAAGTAATCAAAGCACAATCGAGTCATAATATAGTGTTGTATATAAATCATAATAATTCATTACGAAAAATGACATAATCCTTAATCTTGTGTTAATCCTGAAGTAAATTATGTTATCACATTTGATGCTGCAAAGTTGTGATAAAAATCATCTAGGTACAACTTAATTACATTTTGATACGCCTTATATATAGATTAGTGTAATATCAGTGAGTTTGTCAATAAAGTGGATGATTAGTCAATTAGTCAATGAAAGAATGACATTATTTTTTTCAGTCAATTTCCATCACAAGTGTGTAGATTCTGTGCTAGGGACAATTTAATAAAAGTAACGTGAGGCCTTTGTGGCCCCATGAAAAGTATAAGATTATATTAAGGCCCGGGTGTACTATCTTTCGAACGCTATCTCGATGTTTTTTTTCATCTTTCGTCATCTGAAATTGTCAATTGAGTCCTGTATCATGCACAAGTTTTGAAAAATTATGAATGAATAATCAAAAGAAAGTAGAAGAAATTCTTAATTTTTTCAAAGAGCATTTTTAATTTATATACAGAATAAGTTGAATAACAAGAAATTAAAAAATATATCTGATTTACGGTGACAAATGGCGGCCTGTCACCCAATATCATGCAGGGGGAAGACTGATTTCGTAAATCTTTTCCCACACTGCAGAGAGACATTACGGAAAAGGCTCTTTGAAAAAAGTTGTAATATTTTGGAGAATTTTTTAATCACTCTTTTATCACATAAAAATGGCAGATGACTACATACCACTGTTTTGAAAATTGAGATACCTAGCTGCCACTTCCCATGAGGAGTTAGTGTTTTGTTATTCACCATGGAAAATGACAGCTAATAGATAATTTGCCACAGCGAATCAGATATTTGTAATTTCCACTGTTTTCAACTCATTCTGAATGTCACTTAAAAACGCTCTTTGAAAAAGTTCAGAATTTTTTCTATTTTGCTTCCGAATGGAAGCCTTGTAATTGACGGATTTTTCGATTCGCTAATTTTGATCGGAAATGATGTACAATTATTTACTAAAGTTCTGAAACGATCTGAACTTGCATCCTATGTATTTTGTTTCAGAACTTTAGTAAACGACTGTAGAATGTCATGAAACGGGGAGAAATTATGTTGTTACAGTCATGTCTGTATGTATGTGTGTGACAACTTGGATTTTGGGTGCACAATTTTTCGAAAATTCAACATAAATACGGTGAAATCGGTAAATAGAAATCTGAAATTTTGGTCCCTGATAGCTATGAATAAACTCTATTTTGACGCGCTGGTTCAGCTCAATCGGCCCAGTAGTTCTTGAGATATATCAAGTTGTTTAAATTTCGTTTTTCATCAATATCTCGGAAACTACTGTACCGATTTGACACTTTTTTCTTTCAAAATACGCAGCTCGATGACCTCTATCCAGACCAATCAAAACTTATATGCCGATCATGGAAAGTTTCGGAAATATTGCCGTTTGTCCGTTTTTTCGCTGAAACTGTTGTTTGCACGATAACTTGAGAAAAAATTGGGTTAGCGAGTTGAAATTTGGTATGGTACTAACTCTTACAATAATAAAGGTTGGTATTTTAGATCGGCGCAATCCGCCCTGCGGTTCCTGAGATATTTGCCCTTTTGTGTAAATATGTTTTGTCAAATATCTCAAGAACTGCTCCGCGGATTTCAATTTTTCCTTTTTCAAAATACTCGTCTCGGTGGCCACTATATAGACCAATGAAAATATATATACCCGTCCAGACAAAGATTCAGAGATATTCCCGTTTTTCTGTTTTTTTTGCTACTTCCTCCTTGTACGTATGATAACTTGATGAAAAATGGTAATAGCAATTTGAAATTTGGTATGATCATAGCTCTCATGATATTCAAGATTCATATTTTGGATGGGCGCAATCGGCCGAGTGGTTCTGGAGATATTAAATTTTTTGTATAAATCCATTTTACCGGAAGGTCGAATATCTTCTTCTAAACACCCTGTCGAATATGGATGCCTGTCACAAGGACAGGGTGTGAGGTAATGGGTCGAAATGGTCGAAATTATTGCAAAAATTTAACAAAAGTATGGTTTTTGAATTATCAGGCACTATTTTTCTCTTTGTAGAGTATGGCCTGCTTAAAATCACAAAATTTGATAGAAATTGTCGATTTTCAATCCAAATAATGAAGTTCCTACGAATCCATTCGGAAGGCTACTACCAATGCAATTAGTAGAAATGAAAAATAAAAAAGGTAAACAACAGATGAAGTAACGGTCACATGTCTTCTGTCGAATGGGCTCGAACCTCTGCTTGTTTTTGTTATCATTCTGTCATAATTTTTGGGAATTTCTACATGATGTACCACTCAATTGACAATTTTGAATTGTGAAAGTTGAAAAAAATCCAGATAACACTCGAAAGATAGTACACCCGGGTCTTAAGTAGTTAAAACTCGACAGAAAAATAGATTTTAATGTAACAAAAATTAGTATAAAATCGTAAGACAAAAAAATTGGTTTTGGAGTGATTCTCATTGGTCTAAAGGACGATTATGGCTTCGGAAATTCATTATCTGATGTTCATTTGAAGAAAAATGTTGTCCTTGTCACCATAACTCCTACAAATAATTTTATTTTGGGAAGAAAATTTGATTGAAACTGGATTTGATGATAGCGAATCCCGGAAAGAATTGCATAAATTATCCTAGGGAAAATTCAGTAAATGTTTCCAACTCTTTACAAAGCTCGTTTAGATAACAAAATAACATGACATGAATCCTTTGGTCCTTATGAAAAATACAATATCATATTAAATAGTTCAAACTCGACAGAAAAATCGATTTTAATGTAATAAAAATTGGTATAAAATTGTAAGACTAAAAAAAGCTTTTGGAGTAATTTTCGTTTGTCTGAAGGACGATTATGGCTTCCGAAAATTATTGTCGGATGTTCATTTGAAGGAAAATGTTCTCCTTGTCATCATAAATCGTATAAATAATTATATTTTGGGAAGAAAATTTGATTGCAACTTCATCTCATGACGGAAAATCCAGGAAAAATAATAACTCGATTTGTTTCGATTGCTGATTTAACGTGAAATCTCAAAATAAATTAGATGGTAATTGTGTTATACTGAAATTATGAATTGAATTCAGCAATTTTGAATGAGAACACTATTTACTATTACGTAACATCAAGTTAACTCCATCGACCTGCAATGACTCCGCCATCACTATATATCTAGTTCAATTTTTTTTTCTGTCAGAATAAATAGATTTTTATTTGCTCAACATCTCCAATACACTTAGGAATTTCACAATTAATCCTCCGCTGATGACATCGCCGTTTCACACTGATTAAAGAACATTGAAAATTGTGAATCATCGAAATCTTCGTTCTTATCGTCATAAAAAATAATACCTCGCTTTGTGCGTCTCGTTAGACATCAGGAATTTCATTGTATATGTATATCAACAGCAATATATGCCAGCATATACGTAACAAAATATAGTCTTATGGAATGTTTACAAGTCATATGTTAGTTGATATTACCATTTTGTTCGAAAAAAAATAGGTCTGGAATCACGAATGGAATCATTTCAACGTTCATACAAAAACCTAGCGATTTCGATAGAAAATTCAATTCAATTCTGTTAGTACTGTACTATTTTTCACCATTTTTACTGCACATTTTTGTTATCGAAAATGTTCAATAGAAATTATTTTATTGAAAAAATCAAAAGAATTTCATCTATGAAATTTTTCTATTGCGATATTCTCAATAGGAATTCCTCTGTATGAAATTTCCAAGTTTTTTTAAATCAAATAAAAAAATTGAAAATTGGAGCGGAGGATTTTCTACAGAATGTTTTCCATTGAACATTTCTATTTTAAAAAAACGCGCAGATTTGCTGGGGAATTTTTCAATAGAATCTACAATAACGAATGGAAATCCAATAGAAATTTCTAGGAAATTCACAAGGTTTTTCTGTGAAATATATTTCGTGCGTCAAGTTTGTTACGAATGTCTCGATTTGTGTATTGTACCTTAAAAACTGCATTGACGGAATGATTCGTTATTCTTACAAACGAATAAGATTACTGGAAGCAATTATTTACACGATCAATGAGGTGGGGATTATCGAGGCTTTTTGTTCAGTTTGTTTTGTTGCTTGGGATATATCCGAAGGAAATTCGGAGTCGCTCCAGGAATACGAACGTGAGGATTGTGTGCGGCGCCAATCGAACGAATGCCGGTATGTAACCCTGGAAAATTAATAATAATTCTCAATGTCAAGTGGATTCACGCATGAAAAAATTTAATTAAAATCCTAGCGCTTTCTATAAGGAATTCTATTGAATTTTGGTTGAAATTCTATAAGAATTCTCTTAAAGTTTTATTAGAATTCGATGGATTCGAATTCTAATAAATTCTAATTCGAGGTCGATGGATTTTTATTTTTCTACAGCAATTCTTGGGCATAACTTTTCCAAGTTTTTTCAATTGTATTTTTATTTGTTTTCCGTAATAAAATCCAAGAAGAAAAAATTTAGAAAAATTATGCCCAAGAATTTTTATATTGAAAAAATTCCAACAGAATAAGTTATATAGAAAAATCAACATCTATAGACATTTTTCAATGCATAATTTCTAATAGAATTTTAAAAAAACAAATAGAGTTTTCAATAGAATTCTTATAGAGTTACAATAGAAATTGAATAGAAAATGCGGGATTTTTCTATTAAAATTGAATGTCGTAGAATTAAATTCAATCAGTTGTCCAGATTTTCGTATGTTCTCAAATTCATTCATATCACATTCAGGGATAGCCATATCCATAAATTATAATTACCGTTAAATTATTAAGGAGTCAATTGGCTAGCATTACTCCTAAATTTGTTGTTGATGTAATCATCAGTTTAAATATTCAAATGCCGAATTATTTATTAATCATTAATCATAATTTAGTCAGGAAGATTGACCATTATTCGGATAATCGAAAATCTTTTATTAGAAATTTAGTATTATTTACCTAATAAAAAAAATTTACAGTTCCACATCATTAAATATTCAATCAATTATCAATTGGAAATTTAGATTATCAATTATCTTACTATTTTTGAATTTTGATCAGTAGATTTAAACCTTAATCAATGTATCGAAAGATTGATGGTCATCCCTGATCATATTTCAGCCAAAAACCGAAATCAAATAATGATAATCAATGATATTTTAGGTATTAGTCTCTGTGGTTACTAGGACTCTTAATCTAAAAACATCAGTGGAATAAATGATGAAAATTAAATAATAAAATAATAAAAAATAAATAAATAATTTTAAATACCAATTGAAAATTTGTTTCTTCTTCTTATGCTTGAGTTATTGATCCGTGATCTCTTTTACCTTGACCCAAAAATAGATAATTTTACCTTGAAAAAGCCCAAGGGTCCGAGTTTTGCAGTATACAGAATTAGCTGTCCGATATTTTTGAATTCACCAGGTTTAGCGTTCATAGCACGTGTTTTAAGAACGTCCAGAGGTTGCGTGAGAGTCGTGGCAATGGCTCCCTAAATAATAAATGAAAGAGTCTATTACAACCGGTCTAGACAGATCAAATAGCCATTACGAATCAATCAAGTCCATTACTTTGATCGATTCATTGACTTCGATTGTCTTTTTCGTTTTTGTTCATTTCCATTAAGGATTTAGAAACTTACGGCCGTGAGACTGGCAACGAAATGCGTTCCCAGATCATCCTCAAACTTCCCAGATTGCAGGAGATATTGTTTAATTTGGTCATAGAAACTCAATTGTCCTATTGTCATTAAAATGGCTCGTCCAGTAGCTGTCGAACAGCCGTTGAATAATTTGGACACACCTTCTTCTTTACTTACTCTTATCAGTCCATCCAACGCATGTTTGTAACTGAAATTCATTTTCAAGGGTTTTTTATAAATTCGCAATGATCAATTGTTTTAAAAATAATTCGATTTTGACTATTGGTCAGTTTTTAATGAATATCTGGGAATCTAAGGCAGATAGCAAAATTTGTGTTATAAACTTTTTGTAGAGAGAATTAAGAGCTACGAAAAAGGTAATTACGAAAATATCGCTATCTTCTTTAGATTCGGAGATATTCCTCAACAAATCAGCTGAGAGCTAAGTCAATGTAAATTGTTTTACCGCTTCGCTACTGAATTTCGTGGACACAAGGCATGAAATTTCAAATTTGACTGAAAATTTAATGGAAGAATTGAATAAAAATAATAGATAAATAATAGATAATAATTAAGGTGAACTAAAATGAAGTGTTTTCATTAATTTTCTCATGAAACTGAATTTTCAAATATAAAATTCCTTTAAATTTCAAGGATTTCAACGGTCATTTCAAAATCTGTTGATATTTGAATTTTCAAAATCGGAATTCCGTGGAAAGATTAGAAGTAATTTCAGTAGAGTGACATTGCATTAAGAGGAAAAAGTCAAAAAATTTCACATGAAAAATCAAATTAAATGTTAATAATAGATAAAAAATCAATAATAATTTCATTGAATTAAAATGTACAGCTTTCATCAATTTTTTCACGAAACTGCAAATTCTCAAGCAGATTCTGCGATATTAGAAAAGAAAAATGAGAAATTCTGTTGATATTTGAATTCTCTAAACTGAAATTTCGTAGAAAGTTCAGAAATAATTTCAGGAGAGCGTTGCCCTTAATTCAAAGGCAAAAAAATTATGAAACTTCAAATTTCATGAATAATGCAATAAAGTAATTAAATGCAAACTAGATAAATATCCAATAATACTCTAATTGAATTAAAATGAACTGCTTTGATCAATTTCCTCACGAAACTGCAAATTCTCAATTATGAAATTCCTTCAAATTTCAAGGAATACAATTGTCATTGAATAAAAAATTTTAGCAATGCAGATTCTGAGATATTAGAAAACAAAAATGAGAAATTCTGTTGATATTTAAAGTCTCTGAACTGAAATTTCGTGAAAAGTTTAGAAGTAATTTCAAGAGAGCGTTGCATTTAATTCAAAGGGAAAAAAGTCATAAAATTTCAAATTTTACTGAAATAATTGAATTAATGAAGTAATGGAAACCATAGATAAATAACCAATACTACTTTAATTGAACTAAAATGAACAGCTTTCATCAATTTCCTTATGAAACTGTGAATTCTCAATTACGAAATTCCTTTAAATTTCAAGGAATTCAACTGTCATTGGATAACAAATTTTAGCAATGTAGATTCTGAGATATTAGAAAAGAAAAATGAGAAATTCTGTTGATATTTGAAGTCTCTAAACTGAAATTTCGTGGAAAGTTTAGAAGTAATTTTAAGAGGGCGTTGCATTTAATTCAAAGGAAAAAGAATTCTTAAATTTCAAATTTTATTGAAAATGCAATGAAGCAATTGAATGGAAACGATAGATAAATAATTAATAATAAGTGAATTGACCTAAAATAAACTGCTTTCATAAAATTTTTCATGAAACAGAGAATTCTCAATTATGAAATTCCTTTAAATTTCAAGAAATTCAACTGTCATTGGATAAAAAATTTTAGCAATGCAGATTCTGAGGTATTAGAATTAAAAAATCAAAAAATTCCATGGAAATTTGAATTCTCTCTCAACAAAATTCATATCCAACTCACTTTCTCCTTTGTTCAGGTGGCAATTTGATATCATTTTGCATTCTCACATTAATAAGATCCCCAGGTGTCCCGAAGATTCCTCCAACAGCACCAGCCGATCCGGCGATCAACAATTTCTTATAAAATGGCAAAGCCTCTCCAGGCTTCTCAATCCCTTGCTTCACTACCTGATCGAAAATTTCTAGTGTTAAATAATGAAACCTCTCCTCAGGAAAATTCAATAAACACAAAAAACCTCGTAAACTGCAAATCTCGTCGTCGAGTAAGTACCCTGACGCAGTAGGGAAGCACTGAGGCCATTGTAAAGTGCTAAAAATCCTTGTTTCTTTATAATTTTCAACGTGTGCTTGATGATTGACACTTTGCCCTCTTGTTGCGTTTGCAGTTGAACCTAGAATAAACAGCATTAGCATCAATTGTGTCGCTGACTATTTTTTTGTTCTATGGAATAGTATTTTTCGTTGACCATGCAGTGGTGCCGAATTCTGGATTCGTGTTACGTAACGTTAGTTGATGAGTTATATAAAGAATGTTTGAATCGACATATTTTCATGTCTATTTTTGGAGAAATTGATACTCTAACGAGTTCACAAAATTCTAAATATTCTCTGAAAAGAAGAGTTGAGAGCAATTCACTTTTAATAACATATTTTTTTTCTAATTTTTGACAAATCGAGCATGTTTTGAGAAATGTTTAAAAAATTATCTGGGAATGTAATTCTACCAAAATCAATGAATTTCAAGAATTTCTTTCAATTTTTTTTTGTATTGAGACCTAAAATGCGTAGTTAATTTTAAGATTCTCTCTGAGAGCAAGAGTTGAGAAGAATTATTTTTAAAAACATCGTTTTTTTTATATTTCGTGAGTCTAGCGGATTTTGAGATACTTTCCAAATATTTTGGGAAGGTAACTCTACCAAAATCCTTAAATTTCAAGGGCTAAACGGAAAAAATATTTGAATAACCAGATTTACATATCTAGTTTGTGGGAATTAATAGTTTAATGAGTTCAGAGCATTCTAAATATTCTGGGGAGTAAAGTTTCATGAGTATTTATCATCGAAACCATCACATTAAATTCTTATTAAAAATGTAAAAATGTAAAATAATAAAATAATAATGTAAAATGTAAAAGAATTCATATCATAATCTAGTTCAATTGCATACAGAGTCAAATTTTTGCCGACGAGAAAATAAAAATTCAATGTGACAATATATATTCACACATATGAAAAAATCCGGTAGAAAAACTTAACGAATTCGCTAGAAAATTCTATTGGGATTCTATTAAAATTCTTGGGAATGTTCGTTGAAATTCTATTTTTTTGCGCTGATTCTTTAAGATATTTGATAAGCAAAAGTCAATAGATTTCGATTTTTCTATATGAATATTCTCTTAGAATTTTTTTTGTAAGAATACTTGGGCAGGATTTAGGAATTTTTCTTTTCAAATTTTTCTCACTCGAATCCTGTAATGGAAGACAATAAAAAATATAGCAGAAAAAACTTCGAAAATCCGTGCCTAATGATTTTAACAGAAAAAATCTCAAGAAAAAAATACAAACAGAAAAATCAAAATCTGTTGATTTTTTCCTATCGAATGTCTAATAGAATCAGAGCAAAAAAGAAATAGAATTTCAACAAGAATTCCCTAGAATTTTAATAGAATCCCCATAGAATTTCTAGAGAATTTCAATAACATTTTCTAGCGAATTCAGTAAAGTTTTCTATTAAATTTTTTCGCACGTGCAAACGAGCTAATAAATTCTATTAGATTTATATTGAACGTTCTATTAGTTTTTGGTTGATTCTATTGTAAAATTCTATTGTTAAATATTCTATAGAAAACTCCAGAGAATTCCATTTTTTATACCACTTATTCCATCGAGATCTTCTCTACTATTTTCGACAATTCAGAACCGAATTGGTAAAACGGTTCAAGTTGATTTTGGCTACTTGCCAGTTTTCGATGAATATTTCAGAATCTAAGACAGATAGCAAAATTTTTAGTATGACCTTGTCTATAGCACGCAATTCACTCTATAAAAAAGGTCACTACAAAAATTTCGTTATCTCCTTTAGACTCGGAGATATCCCTCAATAACTCAGATGAGTTAAGTCGAGTTAAACCGTTTTACCGCTTCGCTACTGAATTTTTACTGCACATTTTTTTTATAGAAAATCTTGAAGAGAAATTATTTTATTGAAAAAATGAGCCGAATTTCATCTATACAATTTCTTTTATTGAGATATTTTCTATAGGAATTCCTCACCATGAAAATTCCAATTTTTTTTAATCAAACAAAAAAATTAGATTAGAAAATTTCAATAAAATTTTCTAGCGACTTCACTGAGGTTTTCTATTAAATTTTTTCATACGTGCAAACGATCTAATAAACTCTGTTAGATTTGTATTGAACGTTTTTTATTAATTTTTGTTCGATTCTATTGAAAAATTCTGCAGCTCATTTGCGCGTTTATTTTCAACAGAAATGTTCAATGGAAAATATTCTATAGAAACTCCATAGAATTCAATTTTTTATACAACTTATTCCATCGAGATCTTTCCTATAGAACTTCCTCGGCTCGAATTCTCCAAGTTTTTCATTTGATTCCCTAATAAAAAGAGAAAAAAACTTGAAAAATTCATGTCGAGGGATTCCTATAGAAAATGTCTCAATCGAAGAATGAAATATTTGCTATTCGAGATCTTCTAATCGAGTAAAAATCGTAGAATTCTCAGTAAAAATCGAACAGATTTTCTTATTCGAATTCGTTAATTACACACATCCAAATGAAATTATTTCGTGACTGCCAAACGACAAATAACGTACTTGAATAAATTAATGTGGCTGTTGTCAGTAATTAATTTAAATACCTTCAGTAAATCTAATGGATGAGTAACACAGGCAGCTCCGGACGAAGCAACACCGCCGAAGTACCATCGTGCGAGTTTTTTTGAGTCTTTCGAGTCCATTTTCAATTATCTATTCCTCTACAGGCTACACAAATCGATACAATCAATGTGAAAATCAGATGCTCTAGTTATTCAGCTGAATCGTGAGTAATTGCATAATCAATTCACTTAAAATTCGAAAAACCATCGCCTCATCCCAAACAACTGCATAAATCCTGAGTTTTTAGTAGCAAAATAGAATTTTAAAATGAAAAATCAAGTCGATAGGGGGAAAGTTCAGAGCAAAGTCATGAAAATTATCCGGAAAATCGTGATAAGTTCATTGAAATTTCAGTGCAGACTTTGAACGAATGAGTTAATGTAAATAAGAAACGAAAGGGCAAGGTGAACGAACGTCATGAACTTGCATTATCACGTCAGGTGCATAATCGTGCACTCAAACTGAAGGAAAAATTCAAACTGACGGGTGAACATGCCGCTGAGTGCTCATGATCGACTAAAACTTGGAATCACATTGAGAGAACGTAAGGTTTATCGAGTTATTTGATATTTACACTCGTGAATGGTGCTCGCTTGGTGGTGCACACGGTGGCGATGCGCTGGTCGCTGTCCGCCTGATACTGATTTGAGTGCATATCGAGAGTATATATTTGATATACCTGGTCGGTTGGGGGGGGAGGGGAGACGAGGAACGCGCGCATCGTGTCACGGCCACGTGGTTTGTTGTCAGGGACAGCATATTTCTCGTGGTAAAACAGAGTAAATGGGTGACATGAGAGAAATTGTGGCATTTTCGGGAGATTTTTGGTTAAAAACTTGTTTAGGGGGCATTCCACTCTGAAATATACTCATTTACCCATCAATTTTTTTCATTTTTGAAAAAAAAAAAATACAAAGGGTTCATAAATATAAATACATAAATTGAAAAATGTTATGTTTGTCCATTAATTTTTTCATTTTTGAAAACAAAGAAAATTACGAAGGTTTTATAAATATGAATAGGGGAGGTTGGGGTAAAACGGACACTTTTGACTTTTTTAGAAATGTTAATGAGGGGTTGAAATGTTGATAAAATTTGATTATTTTTTCTTCACTGCAAAGAACAATTTTGTCCCTTTGTGACAAGCCTAAACTGAGCTCAATTGATAAATTTGTTTCTGAGTTGTGAATCATTTTAAAAAAGTCGAAACTGTCCATTTCACCCCACCCTCCCCTGCATAGATTTAAAAATGTTACCTACCAAGATTTTTAAGAATTCCTGCAATTAAGAAAAAAACACCTCAATGATTTTTTTAGAAAACCCGAGAAGTTCCTGAAATTTTCTGTAAAACCAAAGTATTTTCTCGAACTTTCTATAATACCCCGAGAGTGTAGAAATCTCAAATAATTCTCGAAAACTCGAGAATATCCTAGAATTTTCCAGAAACTAGAAAACTTTTTCCAGAAGCTAGAATTTTTGTGAAATTTTCTAGAAGTTTCTACGGTGCATACTAAACTAATAATAAAAACACCATTGAAATCCATTCAGTTGTTTTTGCGTGAATCGCGGCCAAAGAATGGGCAATAGATTTATAATATAAAAGATCACATACGGAAAAAATTAATAGAAAATCCTAGCACTTTATCTAAGGAACACCATTGAATTACTAGTGGAAATCTATGATAATTCTATTGAAAGTCTACTAGAGAATTGATTTTTTTGCGTCAATACCATTAAAAATTATTTAACTTTCACGTGCGTTTAACAATGGATATTCGTTCACAGAAAAAAGTATATAAATTCTGATTTTCCATATGAAACAATGGATCTTTAGATTCTTTATTCATAGAACAAAATATACGGATTTTGACTCTTCCGTACAATATGTCATTCTATTGGCATTATGTCTATTAGAATTTTTGATCAGGAAAGAAGTTGGGCAATTTGTGTCCAAGAATTTCTATAAAAAAATAAAAATCTATTGACTTTTTTCCATCAAATATCTCGTAACAAAATAACAGGGTAAAATTGCATAATCTCTCATACAATTGACATAAAAAAACTACTAAAATTTTCCAATTGAGTTTCAACATAGAACTCCAATGGAATTCAGGCAAAAATTTTATAGAAAAACCTACCAATTTCGTTAAAAAATTCTATTGGATTTTTGTTGAACATATTTATTAGTTTGTGGCCGATTCTATTGAAATGTTCAATAGAAAATATTCTATGGAAAAAGTCAAAGGAATTCGATTTTTCTATACAATATATTCTATTGAGATATTCTCTACAGAATTTCCTCGGCTCAAATTTCCCAAGCTTCTTTCATTCTATTTTCTTTTTCTTCTCATCAAGAAAATCAAACAAAATTTTTTAGAAAATTTGAGTCGAGGAGATTCTGTAGAAAATATAAAATATCTCAATAGAATATATTATACAGAAAAATCGAATTCCTTAGACTTTTACTATAGAATATTTTCTATTGAACATTTCAATAGAATCGGCCAAAAACTAATAAATGTTCAATAGAAATCCAATAGAATTTCTCCAAGGAATTCTCTAGGTTCTTCATGCGTGATATTTTGAGAAAAAAATGAAAATAAAAAAAAATAACAAAATTTTATTAAAACTTTTTCATACGCGATACCTGCAGCAAAATAAATCCTGTTTTACCAGTGACTCATCCTCTCCCCAATTATCAGATAGCGCCACAAGATTTGTAAACACGTGAGTTTTGAATTCCCCCGAGTATTCGGAAATTTTCGCTAACCAAAACTGCCAATACCCCGAGAAAAAGGACTGCCTTAACATTTAAAAACCCAAGCTTGTTTGATAATTATTTATTAAGAAGAAACATTACACGTGAGTACCTTCCCACGAAAAACCACGTCGTGAAACATTTACCATTTGAGGTTATCTTCAATTACCTGAAATCCTCGCTGATGAATTTTGATTTTAGGAGAATAAAATGACTGATTCAGTTTGTCGTGCAATCGGGATAGACCAAGTGGACCTCCGAGGGAGAATGGTGATGATAGAGGAGCAGCATGGAAGTGACGCAAACTTCCTCATCAACACAGTGCTGTCACACGCCCTGGAGAAGGGCCAGGGCATCTGCCTGGTGCTCTTCCACAACACCTTCGGTCATTACCACAATGTTGGAATGAAACTGGGGTACAATTTGAACGTTCTCAGAGAGAGGGGGGAAGTGACAGTCGTCGAGCCCATGAAGACAATAATGCAGAACATCGAGGAGTTGGGTCACGATGCAGTGGACGCCTCTAAACCAGAATTATCGGAGAACTTTCGTAGGATAATGGAGGACAATGTCATTCCAGATGCCATGAAACTGGACGAGCACTTGGTTCGTCACCTCTTCGTGGCCCTCAAGGCGAAGTATTTCGAGGCTGCCAAGGTTCGAGAGTCTGTAACAGTCATTATTGACGATCTGAGTCACCTGTTTGACATGAATTTGAGTCTCACTGATGTCTGGACGTACGTCAAGTACTTGAGGTCTTTGATGCAGTTCGAGCCAAAAATGTCGGTCTGCATAATGACCCACACGTACAGAACGAACACAGACTCTTGCCAGCCTGATATCATTGTTATTGGGCTCAGACGTATGGCTCATCTTAACATCATGGTGGAGCCTCTCAGTACTGGTCATGCTAATGACATCTCTGGGAAGCTCACGGTCGTATGGAGGATGGACTCTATCCGAAAAAAACACCACTGGCCAGAGAGAATGACTTATCTTTATAAACTTATGGATCGTCAAATCAAAGTATTCACTCCGGGGGCGAAGGAGGCGTTGTCTTAATTGTTAATGTGTATATGGCTATTTTTTCGATTATTTGTCTTTGTTAATTGTCATTAAATGGTAATTTTTGATAAAGGGGCTGTAGCATTCATTTGTTTTCTAGTGTGAATGAAATTTGCTCAGATTTCAGTGGAAGATATTTTTTCAACCTTTTTTTCCTTCTTTATTCAGAAAATAAATTAAACGAAGTAGTTGTTCAGATTGGGGGATCTGCTTGTGCCAAGCCGAAGGTCATTCATATCCCGGCTTACTGCTTCCAACAAAATAATGACACAATACAGGTATTTGTATCATTATAATTATCCTGATATTGGTTGGTGGCTACAACTATTCTCAGATGATTCGTTTTCTTTATTCATTGATTCTCAGGAAGATTTACTTCTTTTTATTAATTTTTCCTCGGGAAGATTATTTCCTTTATGTATTTATCCCCTATTTCCCTGCTTTTAATCATTTATCTCCAAAAAGATTGGGCATGTCAATGTGTTATCTGGGAATAGTTGCCAACAATTAATACTTAATGTAAATACTTGAATAGATTTCTATTCCTTTCCAACGTTTTCGGATTAATTTGAACAATTGATTTTTGCTGTTCCTAACATTTTTTTTCAGTCCGAATCCTCGACTTCCTTCCATGCCTCTGGAGGAACCTTGAGAGACAACTGTAGCTCAGTAGGAAGAAGAACCTTGCATCAAGAGCAAATGAATCATTTCAAGTCGAACCTTCTCTCTTTCTGTTATTTTCCATCTGGGTTTTTGGAAGAAAGTTGGATTGAAGGCCCCAGATAATTGAAATACCATTCCAATTATTAATTAACTGAAATTTCACTACCATTGCCTTTAACAGACGCGCTGTCAGGGCGACAACTTTTCAAGAGAGGAGTAGTGCGTATTTGGCCTTTTCCACGATCGTCTCTTTCTTTCCACGCACGAAAAAAGTTGATAGAAAAACCTATCGAATTCGTTAGAAAATTCTATTAAATTTTCTATTAGTTTTTGGCTGATTCTATTGACATATTCAATAGAAAACATTCAATAGAAAAAGTCAACAGAATTCGATTTTTCTATATAACTTATTCTTTTCATAGATTTTCTGTAGAATTTGCTCGACTCAAATTTTCTAAGTTTTTTTCATTTTATTTTTCTTTTCTTCTCATCAAGAAAATCAAACGAAAAAACTGAAAATTTGAGCCGAGGAAATTCTATAGAAAATATCTCAATAGAATAAATTATACAGAAAAATTGAATTCTATCGACTTTTTATACTGATTATTTTTCCAACCCAAATATCGGGCGATATAATTGGCCCATTCGAGATCACGTGGTACAAGCTACAGGGTTTTCAACTGATAATTTTTTGATAATTTTCTCTGGTAGTTCCTATATAAAAAACAAAACATCATGTAGTCGAATTAACCCCTCGTCAAACTGACAGATTGAATTCAATTGCGGTAATCCGAGGATTTTTATTCGAAATGAGTAGATTCGGAGTTCATTCCCCTGAAAACCATTGATGAAAAAGTGAAGGGGAATATTCCCGTCAATACGGAGAAAACGAAGAAGACAATTTGGCATCAATTTACTAATTTTTGTGATGAGAGAAACTACACATTGAGTGCTGACACACACATTGAATGCTGTTGTGTTAATTATACAATTTTCGTTTCTCAATTGTGAGTTTCGTCTCATGGTCCAATTATATTGCCCGACATTTGGATTGGAAAAATAATCCCCCGAATACCACACGAGCTTAAAACTAATAGAACAGTTCAATAGAAATTCAATTGAATTTTCTAATGAATTCGATAGGTTTTTCTATTAAATTTTTTCGTCCGTGTCTCATTATTCTTTTATCTTGATTCCTATTCCGCGGACGTCTCATCTCTTTTTATATCTCGTTTTGTATTTATTTCGTCCCCAATTCTTTAATAAACTGTTATTTATTTATTAGATGTATCCACTCGATCTTTACAATAATAATAGCTATGCGGCTTTTATCACATAAGTCTATTTACAATATGATAAATTAGATTTCCACGAATAGTTGTCGGGAAATTTTCATAATTTTCAAGGAAAAAGAATGATTTCTCTAAAGGAGATGAATAAATTATGAATTTTTCCGGACTCTTGCAAAATAAAAAATGATTCAATAAAATAATTAAAAATTTTGAAAATGTAAATCGGTCGAAATTTTTGAATCAAATATCGATATCTCGAAGTTTAGAAAATGTCACATGCGAAATAATCGATATGCCAATATACATATCGGCCCCTAAATATCGATATAAAAATATCATTCATTCATAAAAAAATTGAAAAAATCGTTTGCATTTGAGAATTGAAAAAAAATGGAAAAAAGACATGAAAAAAAATTTTCAAAAACAAAAAAATATCGATGTATCGAGCGAATGTTATCGATTCCTCCGACATTTCGACGCGTAAAAAATCGATATAAAGTATCGATTGTCGATTTCATATTGAACATTCTCGCAAACAAACCCAACACGTGAGGATCTCGCTGCGTTCTGTTGTGAAAAAATACAAAATCAACTCCTTTTAGCGAAGATAAACCCTGAGAGATGTATCTCATGTACTATTTGAATGAGAAGGGCGCGCGTGTGTACACGCTGAAGGTAAATATTCACTAATCTTCCTGTTGTACAGTGAACGTTGCCCAGAGAGGTTATACGACACTCAATTTCTCCTTGTTTACTCTTGCAGAAAGTTGCTCCGGATGGCAAGCCCACGCTGTCAGCACATCCAGGTAATTTCCCAAGCAAATCTCACTTCTTCACACGCACGAAAAAATGTCATAGAAAGACCTGAAACAGCGTAGAAAATTCTATTGGATTTCTGTTGAACTTTCTATTAGTTTTTGAACAATTTCCATTGGAAAACGGTGAAGCTGATCTGCATATTTTTTTCAATCGAAGGGTCCAATGGAAAATATTCCAATTCAATTTTTCTACATAATTTATTCTATTGAAGTATTTTCTATAGAAATGTTCGATACAATTTACAATACAATTTATTCCGTTGTGATTTTTTTCTATAGAAATTCCTCAGCTCTAATTTTCTAATTTTCTTGTTTCATTTTTAATGAAAGGACAAGAAAAATTTGAGAAATTCATATTGAGGACTTCCCATAGAAAGATGAAATCCACTGATTTCTTGTATGGAATAATTTCTATTGGAATTTTTCTATCGAATTCACTAAGTTTTCCTGTGAAATTTTTTCGTATGCATAGTCAGCAAAAAGAAAAGCTTTTGCATTGATTTATGGTTTCAGCTCGATTCTCACCCGAGGACAAGTACTCCAGGGAGAGGATAACGTTAAAGAGACGATTCGGACTACTCCTCACCCAACAACCAATGCCAATTTATTAGCTCTTATCAAATACATCTTAATTTTTTATTAATAAAAATACGTCAAGTTCAGCTCGAACACCTTGGATTACAGTTTTTTCTTCAAATTAATTAAGAATCATTAAGAATGATGAATGGTCATTTTATTCGAAAGAACGAGAACTGCTGAGATATTTTTGCTTCAAATGTCCAACGAGAGAATTTTAAAGGCAAATCATTTCACTCCAATGTTATTTCCTTTCGGAAATCGCAGTGGGCAATTAACAATAATTGGAAATGAAGAAAAGACAATTTGATAATGTACCTGTTACCGCTTTTATTAATTGGATCACACCTTTTTGATCAAATTAATTTATGAAAACAATGACTGATTGACTATTTCATTCGAAAATTTATTATAAGTGGAAAATGAAGGAAAAACAATGTAATAACGTGCAATGTAATTAATTGGATCACACTTTTGTGCTCAAATTAATTTGACAATGAATGATTATTCATTTTATTAGAGAGAAAGAAAACTTAAAATTGTTGGGTAAATTTCAGTTGGAAATTAACAGTGATTGGAGTTGAAGAAAAAACAAATCAATAATGCATCTATTACCGTCTTTATTAAATTGCGAACCAATATCAATCGTCCACTAGTATTCACTTCTGATTGAACCTCACTCTATGTATAAATATGTACAAGCCATTTTGTTTCAAACACGAGGATACACTTCTCTCCAACTCGGTTAATTTACAGATACACAAAAATTACCCCTTACCCCTCGAAATTCCCCCGTCCACTGGATTGATCTGAGTACAAACATTGGAGTTTCGAACAGAAACTTGGTGATTATGATTTATACAGTTCATGCACAACCGTAAACCTATCGAGTATTTTGTTTCGTATGTACACGGGTTCAGGCTCGTGGAAGCCCTGTCATGAGGAGAAGTACATAGTTTTTGATTCGTTGAGAGATGACTAAATTCACATGTTCACTTGAGGAAAATAATGATTCTGCCCGATGGATACACGCATGAAAAAATTCAGTAGTAAATTTTGCGAATTCGCTAGGAAATTCTATTGGAATTCTATAGCGTTTCTATAGGATTTCTATTGGAATTATATTGAAAAATTCTACTTGTTTTTTGCGCTGATTCTATTACATGTTTGATGAAAAAGTCAATATATTTTGAATTTCTGTTCGAATTTTTCTCTTGACATTTTTTCTATTAGAATTATTGGGCACTAAATTTTCCGTTGGATTTTGTTTTGTTTTGAATTACAGAATCCGAGAGGTGAAAATTTAGAAAATTGATACCCAGGCATTCGTATAGAAAAATCTCAATAGAAAAATTTAAACAGAAATTCGAAATCTATCGACTTTTTCTTATCGAATATCCAACAGAATCAGCGTAAAAAACAAATAGAATTTTTTAATAGAATTCCAATAGAAATCCTATGGAGAACCCTAGAATTCCTATGGAATTTCACTAGAATTTTCTAGCGAATTCGCTGGGTTTTCTACTAAATTTTTGGATTTATTAATTCAATAAAATTTTTTCATACGTGTAAGTATTTCCAGGGAGACTATTCACTTTTGAAAATTTCTTTTTTTTTATTCTTCGACAGAAGAATTGTTTCCCCACTTAGTTAGAGATTTCTGATGGCACAACGATTTGTCACCACAAGAAACGCAAAAGCAACATAAAAAACATGATAACTAATGGAAATTGTTGATAGTCGGTGATTGTTCGAATCATCAATTGGATTCTGATGGAGCTGCAGGCAACACGTGCACCTGCTGTGCCTTACTGGCATTGTAAACCTGGCCTGGACTGAATGGCTCCAGTCTAGGGCCCGTGGAGACTTCCGATTTCCTCGAGATATCTGTGAAAAATGACAATTTATAAGAGTTTAGTTCATTGGTATCATTTTTTTTATTTTTACACAATGTTGGGCACTGAGAGACGAAAAATTCTTAAGCAGATCACATGTCTGAAAATATTGAATACAAAAAATTAGAGCTTTCTTTAAGAAATTCTATCGGGGTTCTATTGGAAGATTCTATTTGTTTTTAGCGCGAATTCGATAAAAAAATCTGTAACGTCCCACCGTGTTTTTAGATAGATATTTGTTTATACAAAAATGTTTATAGATGCTGTTTTTCTATACAACTTATTGTGTTGGGATTTTTTCTAAGAGAATTCTTGGCCATAATTTTTTCAAGTTTTTTGTCTTGGATTTTATTATGAGAACCAAATAAAAATACAGAAAAAAAAAGGAAATTTATGCCCAAGAATTTCTATAGAAAAGTAAAAATCCATTGTCTATTTTCTATCAAATATCTTAATAAAATGACACGGTAAAGTTGCATAATCTATGGAAATGGTGCAAAAAACAAATGATATTTTAAGGGAATTCTTATAGAGTTCTATTGAATTTCTATTGAAACTACCAGAATTCTATTGAAAAATTCTATTTGGTTTTGCGCCAATTCTATACAAAATTATCCGTCTCCTCGCATTTTTAAATTAATATTTGTTTATAGAAAAATGTCTCTTAACAAAACAAACAGAATTCCAATAAAATATTAGGAAGATTCGTATTGAGTTCCAATAGAAATTCAATAAAATTCCTTAGGGGAAGTACTAGAATTTTCTATTAAATTTTTTCATGTGTGATCTTGCACTGAGAAAAAAAATTATTTCTACCAAATAGCCATTTACTTCAAACAAGTATTAATTTTTTCAATACCGTATTTCTCCAGTCGAGTCATTTCCAGGCAATTCTCATTAGGTTTCAGTTATGACAATTATATTGCTCTAGAAGATGATCATGTTTGTTATGGCCTTGAGTAAACTCCCTCAATAATTATAAATATTAAGAGATTAATCGAAATTCTTCCCTGTAGAAAATAAGAAATTTAGGAAAACTGAATAATCATTGGAGGAGTTCCTCCAAGGTCATGTGCAACACAGCCATCCTCTGGAGCAATATGATTGTCATAATTGAAACTTAATCCCGCTCGTCTGGGAATGACTCATTTGGAAAACTACGATTTTGAAAACAAAAATGCTTCTCTCAAGTAAATGAATATTTGGCAAAAATAATTTTTTTTCTCACAATCAGTGTGTTGTGATAATTATTGATTTGCGATTTTTTGTTCCAAACAAGACTTTCGTTTTTCTCTCAGTGTGAAGATGAACAATGAAATCACCAACCATTCTTGGTTTCAATAGCTGGAATGTAACGTGACAATCGTACAACAGGAAGTGGTAGATATCCACTAGTCAATGGCATAACATCAAGTGTGACACTCTGTCTGTCTTGGGTATCAAGGGTAACAATTCCTGCAGTACGACCACAAACAGCCCACATTGACTGATCAGCCAGTACTTCGTACATGAGTTGGGGTGGAGGGGTGCTATTAGTGTTTGGTAACACACGAATCACGGTTAGACATAGGTGACACATGCTACCGGCACGACAAAATTCACCTCCGGTTCCACTGGCTTCGACTTTCGATGACACCATGAACATTGTCTGCAAATAAATGGGTCAATGAGAGATCATTTGCATACATCAAGGGGTGGAAAGAATTTATGGCATTCGTGTCAAGGAATTGCTATAAAAAATGCCTTAATAGAAAAAATTGTCTCGAAAGGTCAAATTCTGCGGATTTTTTCTATAAAATAGTTTCTGTCGGACATTTTCTTAAAAAAACGCGCAGTATAGGTGCGGAATTCTTCAGTAGAATCGACCAAAATCAATAGAATTTTCTATAGAATTCGTTAGGTTTTTCCATGAAATTTTTTCGTCCTTGTTTTCAGTAGAAATGTTCAATGAACAATTCTCATAAGTAAAAGCGAAGGAATTCAATGTTTCTATACAACTTATTCTATTGAGATATTTTCTATAGAAATTCCTCGGCTCAAACTTTCTACCTTTTTGATTTTTTTCCATGAAAAACGAGCAAGACTTGAGTGGAAAAAATTTCGGAAGCTCATGACGAGGAATTCCTACAGAAAATATTTCAATAGAAAAAATTATATAGAATGATCAAATTCTTTTGATTTTTTCTATAGAATTGTTTCTGTTGGAAATTAAAAAAAAAACGCGCAGTAGAGCAGCGGAATTCTTCAATAGAATAAGTAACAGACTTTCCAATAGAACTGCAATAAAATTTCCTATCGAATTCGTTGGGTTTTTCCATAAAATTTTGTTGTGCTTTTTTTCAGTAGAAAAAGTTCAATGAACAATTTTCTATATAAAAAATCCAAGGAATTGAATGGTTCTTATTTTATTGAGATATTATCTATAGAAATTCCTCGGCTCAAATTTTCCAAGTTTTTATATTTTCAATAAAAATAGAGCGTAAAAAAACTGGAAAAATTCATGTCGAGAAATTCCCATAGAAAATGTCTCAATAGAAAAATTTCTATAGAAATCTGAAATTCTCCTGATTTTGTCTATAAAAAATTTTCTGCTCCCTAGTAGACATATATAATTGATCTTCAATGCATGAGAATCACCATCACGGACGAAAAAATTTAATAGAAAAACCTACCGAATTCGTTGAAAAATTCTATTGAATTTCTATTGAACTGTTCTATTAGTTTTTGGCCGATTCTATTAAAACGTTCAATAGAAAATATTCAGTAGAAAAAGTCGATAGAATTCAATTTTTCTGTATAACTTATTCTATTGAGATATTTTCTATAGAATTTCCTCGGCTCAAATTTTTCAAATTTTTTTGTTCGATTTTCTTGATGAGAAGAAAAGAAAAAAAAAATGAAAAAAATTTAGAAAATTTGAGTCGAGCCAATTCTATAGAAAATATATGAAAAGAATAAGTTATACAAAAAAATCGAATTCTGTTGACTTTTCTATTGAACATGTCAACAGAATCAGCCAAAAACTAACAGCGAGTTTAATAGAAATTCAATAGAATTTTCTTACGAATTCGATACGTTTTTCTACTAAATTTTTTCGTGCGTGATATCATCCAAAACTCACGAAAAAATAATCTCAAAAGAACCCACCACATAGTCCATCACATCGAAGTTGCACCTGTAGCAATAAACCTCCTCCGTCCTCCCCAGCTTCCTAATATGCAACGGATCATCATCATCATCGCCCTCCTCCCCTCCCCCATCCTCCAGCAAGCAGTACTTGACCCTGAAATCCACCTTAATCGACACAGAGCTCCTCCTCTCGTCCCTCCCCAGTTCCATCTCCCACATGAATGACACCCTCACCCCATTCCCAATCACAAGCTTCTGTCCTGCAACCGGATTAAGACTTTTAAACCCCACGTCCACCGAGCTGCTGGTCGTAAGTTCCGGCTCCCTCAGCTGGAGCAATTGTGCAGTGAGTCCAGTCACCAAAATCTGCACGAACTTCCTCTCCTTGGCAGTGTGAAGATGCATAGAGGACATGAGAGGTGGCCCAAAGTGCAGGGAAATGGACACCTCAGCGCCCCAGGGTGTCTGAATGTTGAGCTTGTGCTCCATGGAGGAGGAGTCCTTCTTCGGTGGAAGATCAGCAAAAACATTGAGCCTCAGCCTGACGACGCCAAAGGGCTCGCACCCAGGGGAATTCACCTCCAGCTCTCCCCCCATGGTGCCCCCCTCAGCCATCTTGATCATGAGTCCCCTGGACGTCCAGAGCCTGAACCTAGCCCCCTCCTCAATCCTCACACTCCCACTGGAGACGATTAACTCAGCATCCTGAGGAAGACCAGCCACCAAGTCTCTGCTATTAACCGATATACTCGGCTGAGTCTTGGCCACTTCGTAACACAACCTGGGACTGATGACCCCCGACCTGTACTCCACCTTCCCCTCGACAATCAGAGACAGCTGATTGACCTTGTAGAATCCAGGCTGATCGTCCCTCTTGGTGACAGTGAACCTATTCCTCCCAGGTTTCAGCGTAAACCTCTCACACGTCAATGCCTTGCTGAAGTCACCCCTGACGTCCACCGATGGCTTCCTGTGCTTGGAGCTGTCAGACCTGGTGACAACAGGCGCAAACCTCCTATCGATGACCCCAGCAGTGTGCAAAGTCTTGTCCTGGTTGCAGTCAAAGTACGAGTGAACAGACAGTGACATCAGCAAAGGGTTCTTGGGTTTGAGGTCGTCCATCGTCCACTTGGTGAGCAGCACAGGCTTCGCCTCAGCAATCTTCCCCTTCTTCTTGTGAGGAGCACTGGGTCTCTTCACCTCCTCCGTGGATATCGCAGCCCTCGAGCACTCAGCATCCCTCGGTAATCTCGAGTTGATCGTCACCTCGATGCTAACTATACAGTCTTGAACTACTTTATCAGAGACATTGACATTCACTCCAATAATCGTGAAGGTGTCCTCGAGTTCAGTGAGCAGGGGTGAAGACAGCATCTTCATGTACCCCATCATCTCCTCGAAGTAGGTGCTCCTGGCTGTCACGTGGAGGACCTCCGAGCTGGCGATGGCACTGCAGATCTTGATGTACCTCTCGATGTCGTCCATCTGCTTGTAGCACTGTGCAAGTTCCAGTCGTGTCTGAGCGGCCAGATCCTCCCAGCCCTCGTCGACGTACGTGTTCAAGGCGTCCAGCAAAAAAGCCACTGCCTTCTGATTCTCCCCGAGGTCCCCATAAAACTTCGCCAACTCTCTTCCAATGAATCTCGCCGAACGTATCCTCCCCACGTGCTTGTAAGTCCCCATCGCCAGCTCTGTGTGCTCCAAATACTGACGCTTGAAGACTTCCTTGGACGACAGTGCCCCCTTGAGCCTGTCTATCGGAGACAATTTCCCCTTTGTTTGATCGTTAGAGTCACCCATGCCTGCTATGAGGTAGACAACAGTGTGGAGTTGCTGACTTGTGGGCTCATTCCCTGGCATGAGTCCACAGAGTCTCCCCAGTTCCCCCAATTTGTCACTGGCCAGGGCCCACAATCCAGCTGTGTGCAATGAGCACAGGTCCAGTTGTTGTCCATTATCACTGCTTGATATTCTTGATTGACAGGTCTGGAGGACCTCCAGGGCGCTGAGAAATGCCCAACACTCGACTGAGCCCTTTGGCCTCTGCACCTCGAGGATTTTCAGTTCACTCAGAGTGTTGTAGACGAAGGAGAGACAACGCTGGGCTGCCTCCCAGGGTTTATTCAGCAGCAGCAGCATGGCGCACTGCCTCGAGAAGAGGTAGCTTCGCAGGTCCAGGAGGGAGCAAGTGCACTCGGCGATCAGGGTGCGCAGGTGGCTCACTGGATTGTCCAGTTTCACGCCTGCCCAGGTGTTGAGGGGGCTCTGGAAGGTACCCAGCCAGGCTGGGGTCTCACCGACGTCAGAGTTGAGGACGAACTGGGTGAAGAGGGCGTCCAGCTCGTCGTACTGCACCAGCGCCTCGTCGTAGACACCCAGCATCTCCAGGACGAAGGCGAGCTCCTCCTGGAGGAGGAAGTAACGACAGAAGTTCCAGGAGAGGTCGTTACGACGCTCGCGCTGCTCGCGAATTGTCTCCTCGAATTTTGAGAGGGTTTTGTCGTAGGCGGTGAGCGTCAGGTGGCGGATTCGAGTTATCAAACCTCGCCATGACTCGGCTGAACGGGATTCTGATTTTATTGGGTTTATTACGGACAGGCATCTGAAAGCACCGGGTTTTGGCGGAAATTAGCAGTTTTTAGGGGGGTTTGAGGGGAATGAGTGGAATTTCATGGAGGTATGGAAGAATTTCGTAGAAAAACCTAGCCATGTCGTTAGAAAATTCTATTGAAATATCCAATAGAAAATATTCTGTAGAAGAAGTCAATAGAATTCTATTTTTCTACACTACTTATTCTATTGAGATATTTTGTAGAGTTCCCTCGGCTCAAGTTTTCCTAGTTTTTTTGTTCTATTGAAATATTTTCTGCCGAAGTTTGCTGCGTCACATTTTTCTAGTTTTTCAATTTTTAATTGCCTGATGAAAAGAGAAGAAGAACAGAATGAAAAAAACTTGGACAATTTGAGTCGGGGAAATGATATAGAAAATATCCCAATAGAATCAGCCAAAAACTAATAGAATGGTCGAAATTTTCAAATTTCAAGGAACTATAATGAGAAAAATTTTCAATAATTGTAGGGGAAATATCAGCCAAGAATTTTTAACAATTTAGTAATTTTAAGGTCAGCTACATTAAATGCAATTTACGTGGAAAAAATCATTAAATTTCACTGAAATTTCAATGTAATTCCAAATTTTTGAGAAAGCTAAATTCAGCACCAAATTCACCTAAATTGTCACTTAATTGAGACTACATTTACCTCAATTTTCCTAATTTATATTAATTTTCATGGGATAATTGAACTGAAATTTACAGTTTTCATTGATTTTTTCCTAAAATTGTGAATTTCCAATGCCCAAATTTCGTGGAATTTTCTCGTATTTCATTCGAATTCTCACGCCTTAAAAATCAGTCCTGATAAAGCCTGTAAATTATTACCTGTCCCCATGTTTCGCAGCAAAATCACTGCGTATTTTATCCAGGACTGTCGTCCTAGGTATCAATTTATTAGTTTTCTTAATATCATAAGTCTCTACGATAACAATCATCCAGTCCTGAATGCCATATTGTCCTAGAATTTTCAGCCAACTATCGATATCGTCCTTCACATTTAGTTTGTACACATCCAAATCCTGCAACAATAAGAAATGAAAAACAAATGAAAATGTTTCACACCAACGAAAGCACGCACGAAAAAAACCCGCAGATGAACAAAGAAATTTTCTAGTAGAAGATCCTATTCTAATTATAGAAAATGTCCAATAGAAACTATTTTGTGCAAAGTCAGTAGAATTCGATCTTTTTAGAATTTTTTTTTCATGAATATGGAAATATTTGAATAACATATATTTCTATGGAATTTATTATTTTCCATAGGACTAGCTGGACATGAATTTGACCAAGTTTTTTCCTCTTTTGTATTTTCTCTTTTCATTAAAAAATCCAACAAAAACAATCGAATATTTTGAATTGAGGAATTTATATAGAAAATGTTTCAATAGAATAAGTTATACAGGAAATTCGAATTCTATTGAAGATTGAACATTTCCAAAAAAACGCGCAAATAAGCTGAGGAATTTTTCAATAGAATTGGCCAAAACTAACGGAAAGTTCAATAGAAATCCAATAGAATTTTCGACCAAACTCATTGTTTTTCTGCGAAATTATTTTCGTGCGTGAGAGAGCAATTATCAAAACTCACTGAGCATTCACTCCAGTAGATATGGAGTATCGGATGTTTTATCAAGTGCCAGTCTTTCTCGGTGGGCAACACATCACGTGAGAATTGCACGAATGATGCATTGAGTTTAATTTGTTTAATGGGACGTCCGAAGGATCTGCGCCACTCCACGCTCTCCAGAGGTATCGCCTGGAGGAGATTATTCTCTATCGTTGAGAATAACGCCTCGTCTCCGGCATCTAGACCATAAAAAATCATTAATGTCTTCAATAAAAGTAGAGGAACAAACGAAACAATTGACATTCAACTATTATTTGTCCTTTAAAAACATTTTTTACATTTTTATATTGCATTCAATGGCAACTTTAACGACATTCTGACATTTCATATGCAAAGAAAACATTTATTATCATCTCTATAATGTAGAAAAGAGATATATTTAATAATTCATCAAAGTATAACTTGAGATTGATAGAGTGGAATTAATCCCCGTGTGTATTATCTTTCGAACGTGATCTTGTTGGTTTTTTTATTTTGATAATCTGAAATTTTCTTCAATTGCCATTCTGTTTTATAGCCCCGGAGTCTTCAAAAATTATGATCGTACAATAAAAAAAATTGAAAAAAATGAACATTTTCAAAAAGAGTTTTTGAATAATATTGGCAAATAAGCCCAATTGGGAGAACATTGCAAATTAATAATTTATGATGTCTAATGGCTGTTCAATCGTCATTTGTCTCAATAGCCAGTGCCTATCAGATCGTTAGTTGCCATGAGAAATAATCCATTTACAATTTCCTCTCTATCGGACTTATTTCCTAATCTTTATTAAAAATGCTCTTTGAAAATGTTCAGTTTTTTTTCTACTTTTTTTGATTGTGCAATCATAATTTTTGGGGATACCTACATGATGTAACATCCAGTGGAAATTCCGGCCTTAAATATTTTTATTTTCATTTTAAAGGTATTTTTTAACCATCAAGAGGAGCGTTGATTCGTTTGAATCGTATCATTAGCTTCACTGACACTGTCGATTTAGGGAGGTTCGTCGGAATCCTATTGCTAGCTTTACAGAGATTTCGGATTTACTGAGTTCTCCTACCCAACTTGACTAGAGAATCAGGAAAAGTGAATGAAAGACTCGAGAAGAGGTTTTAAAACGTCAAAGTTCCGACATTTATTTATCACTCATGCCCCCGACAATGAGATTGACTGCTCCCGGAGGTGTCTCAACAACAAATCATTAATATCTTCAATGAAAACTATTATTCCCCTTCCAAGAATATTTTCTGCATTTTTACATTTCATTCAACGAAAACTTTAACGACATTCTGACATTTCCTGCGCAACAGAAATATTTATTATCTCTATAATGTAGGAAGGAGATATATTCAATATTTCATGAAAAAATAAAACAAGAAAAATCTAATAAGTGAATTCGCTCTCCAATAACTTGAGATTGGTAGAGTGAAATTCATAAAATAATTTTTTTTATTTTAAAAATACCTTTTCAGCGATCAAAATGACTGGAATTCATGACTGAAATGCATCGTTAGCCATCAACTTGACTTTAGAATAAAATAAAAAAATGAATGAAAGATTCTAGAACCCGGATGAAAAAATATAATAGAAAAACCTAGCGAATTCGTTGGAAAAATCTATCGGATTTCTATTGAACATTCTATTAGTTTTTGGCCAATTCTATTGAAATATCCACTAGAAAAAGTCAATAGAATTCGCTTTTTCTACATAACTCATTCTATTGAGATATTTTCTACAGAATTTCTTCGGCTGAAATTTTCCAAGTATTTTGTTTGATTTTCTTGATGAGAAGAAAAGGAAATTGGAATGAAAAAAACAGAAAATTTGAGCCGAGAAAATTTTATAGAAAATGTCTGAAAAGAATAAGTTATACATAAAAATTGAATTCTATTAACTTTTTCTATTGAATATTTTCTATTGAACATTTCAATAGAATTGGTTAAAAGCTAACAGAAACTTCAATAGAAATCCAATACAATTTTCCACAAAATTCGTTAGGTTTTTCTATTAAATTTCTTCGTGCGAGAAGAGGTCTCAAAACGTCAAAACCTCGACATTTATTCATCACCCATGCCCCAGAAATTGAGACTGACAGCCCCGGGGGCGTCTCACAGTGCCCGATACCACCCAACTGCCCATCTTGGTTAGAAATCCAAAATGAATAAAAACCCATCACCAAAAACTCACACGTGATGATGGATCTGTTGTCCCCAGGTGCTCCAGCTTTGCGTTCCTCACTGTACACCGTAGTTCCCCCATTGCAATTCATCTCAAAATATCACGAATTCACTGGTAAATCCTGCACGATCATCACAGCTTTTGCCCATCAACTCCCCCCATTCACTTGAAACCCTGCGATCCAATTAATTTCATTATTCAACGACCACTGGGGGAGATTCTTCGGGTTTTTGGGCTGTCACAGGATCAGAGCCGGCTGGGACACAAATTCGGTGCACAATCAGGACCAGTCATTCCTCTGATTGACAGTGGCTACCGTACGGGTGAAAACTAACCGAATGATAATCGATTTTTTTTTTCCCCCCCTATTCCAACGCCGATACGTCAAACAGTCTTCTGCATTCACGTCAATTCACGTCCACTAATGCTCTTGTCTGGTATGTTATTGCCCGCGTGAATCGTTGATCGATGTTTTTTTCGTCCTGTCGTTATTTTTTTGACTCTCAGTACCAGATCAGTGTGTCTCTGGCTGTCTCTGGCTGGCGTGTGGGCTCTGTGGGCGAGGGGGACTGCTTTGTTGTGGTTCTAGGGGGCAGTCGCTCGCTGTTTACAACCTGTCTATTCGGAGAATCTGGAGGTTTACTCTGGGAAATTGCTGGGGTGGTGATTTTTGGAGGGCTAGGCATGTTTCGAGGGGATTGTGAGTGCTCGTGGATTCTTTGATGATCAATTTTTGGAATTGGGGATGTGGGGACTGAAGATAACCTCAATTTTGGTTTAGGAGGGAGAGGTGGAACGTTTTAAGCGAGAATTCAGTTGCGAAATGATAAAAAAGTTTAAGTCGACTTATCTCCCAGTTGGGTTTTTAGGGGAGGTTGGGGTAAAACGGACACTTTTGACTTTTTTTAAAATGTTGATGAGGCGTTGAAATGTTGTTGAAATTCAATAATTTTTTTTTTCAATAGGGGAGGGCAGGGTAAAATGGACACTTTTGACTTTTTCAGAAATATTCATAACTCAGAAACAGATTTATCAATTGAGCTCAGTCCAAGCTTATCACAAAGAGGAATCATTATTTTTCAATTGAAAAATAAAATTATTCCATTCCATGAACAATTCAACACGTCATGAATATTTCAAAAAAAGTCAAAAGTGTCCGTTTTACCCTACCCTCCCTTACAAAGAACAATTCTTTCCCTTTGAGACGAGTCTAAACTGAGCTCGATAAATTTGTTTCTGAGTTATGAATAATTTAAAAAAAGTCTGGAGTGTCCATTTTACCCCACCCTCCCCTAAGGAATATTTTTGAATCTAAGGGAGATTGCGAAATTTTCGTAATTGCATTTGTTGTAGCTCTCAATCGGCTCTACAAAAAAGGTTGTAGCAAAGATTTAGCTATCACCTTTAGATTCGGAGTTTTTCATTGAAAACTGGCCAGTAGTCAAAATTGATTTGCACCGTTTTACCACTTCGCTACTGAATTACTTGAGATTGGCAGAGGAATTTGATTTTTTTTTTCATTTTGAAGCCTTTTTTGCGAATTTGTTAGACATTTCCATTGAATTTCTATTGAACTTTCTATTAGTTTTTGGCTGATTATAGGGGAGGGTGGGGTAAAATGGACACTTTTGATTTTTAAAGAAATATTTATAACTCAGAGACAGATTCATCAATTGAAACCAGTTTAGGCTCAACACAAAGGGAAAGAATTGTTCTTTTTATTGAAAAATAAAAAAAAACATTTCACCAACAATTCAACCTGTCATTAACATTTTTAAAAAAGTCAAATGTGTCCATTTTACCCCACTCTCCCCTATTAAAATGTTCTATACAAAAAGTCAATAGAATTCGGTTTTTCTATACAACTTACTCTATTGAGATATCTTCTATAGGAACTCCTCGGCTCAGATTTTCCAAGTATTTTTGTTTGACTAAAACAGGACGCGCGCTTTGCGCGCGTATTGTTTTTCATGAGTGTCAGAATAGTAAAAACTAATCGTTTTTCACTTTCATTAATTTTTATCTCAATAATAATGCAGGAAAAATGAATGGTTTCAACAAAGTTTTCCACAATGAGAATTTAATTTTGTGAATAATTTGTTCGGAATCGTCATAATCCTCTTCATTTTCTTCTTAGTTTCTCTTTTGCTTTTTGCGTTCTTTTTTATTTTTAGGAATGTATTATGTACTATGTACATATATAGGGGAGGGTGGGGTAAAACGGACACTAGACTGTTTTTATTATTATTCATAACTCAGAAACAAATTGATCAATTGAGCTCAGTTTAGGCTCGTCACAAAGGGAAAGAATTGTTCTTTGTATTGAAAAAAAAATATTAAATTTATCAACATCTCGACCCCTCATTAACATTTTTAAAAAAGTCAAAAGTGTCCATTTTACCCCAACCTCCTCTACTGTCCTATACACGTATTTTTTCACAGATCTATATTTATTTTTTTACAGTTAAAAACAAATTAAAGTATAAAAAAATACACATAGACATTATATTAATTTACTTAATAACCGGAATAGAGGCTTCAAAAATCATTACACTGGATTTTCTTAAAGTGGATTGTTTTTTAAAGAAAAGAGAAGAAAAATAGAGTCGGAAACACATGAAAAATTAATGTTCAGAAATTTCTCTAGAAGCAGTTGTATAGAAAGATCAAACTCTTGTGATTTTTCCATTAAATTGTTTCTATTGGACATTTTCGAGAAAAAAGGCACAGATGCAGAATTCTTCAATAGGGTCGGCCATAACTGATAAAATTTTCAATAGAAAACTAATAGAATTTTCTATTGGAATTTGGCCGATTCTATTGAGAAATTTCGCAGCTTATCTATACGCTTCTTTCAGTAGAAATATTCAATGGAAAATAATCTATAGAATTCGACTTTTCTATACAAGTTATTCCATTTAGACATTTTCTATAGAAATTCCTCGGCTTAAGTTGTCCAATTTTTTTTTTTGAATTTTTCAATGAAAAAGGGAGAAAAATAGAGTCAGAAACACATGAAAAATTCATCTCGAGGAATTCCTATAGAAAATGTCTCTATAGAAACAGTTTTATAAAAAGATCAAACTTTTCTGATTTCTTTCATTAAATTGTTTCTATTGGACATTTTCTAGAAAAAAAAACAGGATCCAGGAATACGCAGCTGCAGAATCCTTCAATAGGATCGGCCAAAAACTAATAGAATTTTCACTAGAAATCCCATAGAATTCCATAAGGAATTCGCTTCTATTTTATATTTTACCCTACCTTTCCCCAAGGGTTGCAATATCTATTAATCTAGTGAATTCGCTGGAAAATATCAAAAGAAAAAATCTCAGGAAATGTTTTTACATTTTATAGGATGAGATGCATCAATATTCATCAAAATGTCGTACGATAAAATAATAAGACGAATTCCTGGCGAAGTCGCAGCATCCAAGAAGGAGGGCCAAGGATTTATTGACAATTTGGAGAGTAAAACCAACATCGAAATCAGAGATCTATTGGAGAGGCAGAATAAACTTCTAGAAAACAAGTAAATCCTTCTGATCCCTTTGTATTGTTGAATTATGAATTAATTAATGGATTCTCCACAGATCTTTTACATCTAAACTACCAGACAGAGGCGAAAAAATCTCGAAATTCCGAGCGAAATTACTGCAACAACTCTCGCGCAGGAATGAACTGGAAGAAGCTGCTAATTTATTATCCCGATTGAACATCGCGTCTGAGGGGAGAGATGCGATGAATGAGTTGGAGTGGACTGGAAAATATACTGAGAAAAACTCTAATGGGAAGATTGTGGAGTTGGACAGCGATGATGAAGAAGATCCTTTAAAAATTCTCGCTCAAGTATGAACGAAGCTGTTGAAGAGAACGGTCGATTTTATTTCAGTCATTCCATTCTTCAGTATCAATTTTCATTATTTTTAATATTCTTAACATCAATTTTTAATCTTTAGTGTTCTAAAGGTGTTGTTTAATGTTCTACAGGTTCTTTTGTTCTTTAATGTTTTATTTTTCCATAGAAATTCTTGGGCGTAAATTTTGCAAGTTTTTTGTGCGGCATTTTTATTTTTTTTTACGGAATAAAATCCAAGAAGAAAAAACTGGGAATCGTGCCCAAGATTTTTTACAGAAAAATCTCAAGAGGATAAGTTATAGAGAAAAGTCGACAGCTATAGAAATTTTTCTGTGAATAAATGTCTATTTAAAAGCCGGGGAAACGTTGCATAATTTTAAATAGAATTAGCAGAAAAGCTAATTGAATTTTTCAATAGAATTCTTACAGAGTTCCATTCGAAATTCAATAGAATTCCGTAGAGAAGGCTCTAGAATTTTGTACTGAATTGCTATTGGAGCTCTGCAAGAATTCTCTTGAAGTTTTAATAGAATTCTGCTTGCTTTCTGGTGCCATTTCTACAAAGGATAAAAGATTATGCAACTTTACTGTCATTTTGTTAAGAGATATCTGAAATGAAGTCAATAAATTTATATTTTTCTATATAATTTCTAGAGCGTAACTTTTCCAAGTTTTTTCTGCTGTATTGTCAATTGAAAGAAAGAAGAAAAAAATTGAAAAAATCGTGCCCAGAATTCTTATAGAAAAAAACGTAAGAGAATAAGTTATACAAGAAAATAACATCTATGGCAATTTTCCTACGAATAAATATCTATTTCAAAACGTGGGACACGTTGCATAATTTTTAATAGAATTTTTGCAAAATATAAATAGAATTTTTCAATAGACTCCGAGCGCTTTCTCTAAGGAATTCCTTGAATTTCTATTGGAACTTTATTTGGATCCTTTTGAAGTTTGATTAGAATTTTTTTGAAAAATGCCATTTGTTCTTGTATTTTATTAAGAAATATTTGTTTATAATATAAACAAATCAATAGAATTTTATTTTTCTATAGAAATTCTGGAGCGTAAATTTTCTGTTTTTTTTTTATTTGTTTCTCGTAATAAAATACAAAAAGAAAAAACTTGGAAATATCATGCCCAAGAATTCTGATAGAAAGAACTCCAACAGAATAAGTTATATAGAAAAATTAACTCATTTCGGAGTTGAGTAACTCCTATGTCTAATATTTTTCACAGCCCACAGGGACAGGAGTCCACAAAAAGAAAATAGTAATCCTCCTCCCTGAAGAGACCTTGATTAACGACCAGGATCTTAAAGAAATAGAGTCCTTTAAGAATGATCTATCATCCTCCCAGCACGTGAAATACATAGTGGATAAAGTCGAGAAAGAAGGGAACGCCACGAGAGAATCGTTCAAGCCGTACAAAACAACGAGAAGTAACGTGCACGATCCAATGAAGGAGAAAGTACGTAAGAAGGATAAACACTGGGAGGTGACAGCAGCTACTCCACCTCTGATTGTCCACGGGGCTGTGAAACATCTCAGTTTGAACGAATCTCTGAAGCTGCAGAAGGTTCAGGCGGAGAAATTGAGGGTAAAACTTTACGCTTTTTTCAATGATTTGGAGGGAAAATAGTATAACAACTTTGAAATATAAACTGAAGATCCCTAATAATTCAGGGCATCAATTGTTCTAGAGATATTTTTACAATTAAAAAACTAGATTTTATGGAAACAAGTTTAAAATAATTTTGAATGTTAATTAAGAAGCAATTAACGGTGAAACTTCTCGTTTCTTTCAATGATTCAGTGAAAAAAAATAGTATAATAAGTTGAAATATAAATGATAAATCTTTAAAAATTCAGAGAATCGATTGTTCTAGAGAAAAATGTCAAGAAACTTTTTTTTTACATATAATTCTCTATAAGAAATGGTTATGGTTTCTCTGGAATCATTTGTTCTCAAGATATTTTCACAATTAAAAACGTAGATTTGATGAAATCGAGAATAAAATCATTACTTCGAATGTTAATTAAAGAGGAATTGAGGGTAAAACTTCCCATTTCTTTCAGTGATTTAGGGGGAAACTGCAATTATCCATAATGGATCTTTGCTAATTTAGCAAATCGATGGTTTTATAGAAAAATACTAACAAATGTTTTTTTTAAAATTAATTCCCTATAAGAAATATTTGTTGACATTTTTCTCTGGAAACACTTGTTCTCGAGATGTTTTCACAATTAAAAATCTCGATTTTATAGAATCAAGATTGAAATCATTGCTTCAAATATTAATTAATAAATTTATATTGCCCGTCATTCCAGGAAGTACAAACAAAACACGCAATTGAGCGTCTGACCCAGCAGCTGGGGATGTACCCAATTGGTGAGGTGTCAAACGCAGGTGTTTATCGACCACAAAATGAAGAAAGTGACTCCTCAGACACTGAGACTGATGAGGAGCACGAGGTCCATGACGAAGAGGACACCGACAAGGCTGGAACCGTTGTCTTCACTGTTGATTCCATGCACGAGTAATTGAGTTTCATAATGAATGCCCATGAATTCATGTAAATAAATATCTTCATCTGTAAATAAATTCAGTTCTTCACGATTGTTGATGTTCAAAAGATGGCCTAAGCGATCCTTAGCAATTTAAGGGTACATTGAGAAAATAAATATTTTTTCCAAATATCCATTTACTTCAGAGAAGTCCTGGACTTTGTTTACTTCAGAGATGTCCTGGAAGTAATGACCTGGGATTCTCCCTCGGAGGTACAAATTGCATCCGAAATTATTGTCATTCTTTCGAGTGATGCGTTTACGTGATAGTGGTCCGTTCTCATTCTGTTTACTCTGAGTTCTCTGGATGATTTATTTCCCTGGTCCCAGGGACGGAATGATTCACTATAATGTTTGTCGAAATATTGCACTCCCTTTCTTCTTCCGAGGTCTTCGATTCGTTTTTTTATGTTTGTTACTGTGTTACATTTTTCTTCTGGATTGAAAATACATTTGAAGTCTGTATATGGTGTGCGGTATGCCGTATTTCCATCGCTGTTTGCCTTTTTCGCCAACATATTAGTGTAGATGAAATTAACGAAGAAATTTCTCAAAGTCTAAATTATCCCAACGTTTCGACTCCCAGGGAAGTCCTCTTCAGAGATTTCTTTATTCTCCTAAATCGATTGAAAAAATTGTTTCACACAAAAAAAAATTACACCTGCTGATCGTTAAAAATACGCATGCTGGTATAGACTAATTAGAATCGAAGTCAATCTTCCCTGGAAGTCGAAACGTTGGGACAATTTGGACTTTGAGAAATTTCAACGTCAATTCCAACTACCCTAAAATTGTTGAGGACCGTTCAGGCCATCTTTTGAACATCAACAATCATGACATACATGAACGGTCATAAAAATATTGCTGAAACCCATTTATTTGATTTTCGTGTGATGTTTCAATAAATTTGGAAGAGATTGAATAAAAATATCAAAATTTTTTTTATAAGGCTTTATTATCTTCATGACATCCTTAATTGTATCCAAAACTGTTGATGATAGCAGTGTAGGGTGCAGCGCTCTTGGCGACCTTCTGTCCAGCCTCCTTCGTGAGTTTCTGTAATGAAAAAAATTAATGCATTAAATCAACGAATTTTTCGTTCATTTTCGAGTGATAATTGTCACTAGTAAATTTTTCTCAGCAGATAAAATCATCATCACATGTGATTCAGGCGCAAATTACCATAAGACATCATTGAAAATTCTCAAAATAAAAAAATACAAATGCACTAAAGAAAATCTCGATTTTTTTTTTTTGAAAAATTGAAAGTGAAATTCGTATAATTCGTTTTATAACCACTGCAATGAATTTTGAATTGGGAAAATCATTTGTTACCTTGAGCTTGTCTCTCTTCTGTACTTCGAGGATAGATTTGACTCTCCTCTTGTTCTCCAGGGTGCGAACCACCGCCTTGTACTTCCATCCAACTTCGTGGGACAGACGACCCACGTGACAGTACTGCAAATGTAAGTGAATTCATTAGCTGCCTGATTGACGAGGTCAAATTGTGAAAATGATTGAAGAGAATTTGATCATCATTTTACTCAGCTGAAATTGTCATCTTTTATGAACTTTCATTCATCCTCAGACGCAAATTACCATTGCCATCATTGTAAATACATTTTCTTCAATCAATTTTGCTTCGGAATGGAAGCGTTGCAATAGTTACAATTCAAGTTTTTGATTTTTTGTGTTGTATCATCCTGTTCATATGTATGTGTGTATGCATGTATGGGACAAAGTATTTTTTCCAATTGCTCGCTAATGAATCGATGGAGTTTAATCACTTTTTTTTCAAATGTAGGTATTATGGAGCTTTATCTATGACTTTAATTGAAATTCAAATCATACAATAATCTCTAGAATTTTAAATGTTTTCACAAATCGATTGTCCCATAATGACAAAAAAAATGTTCTCAATTCATTGAATGATGGCTTAAAAAACAATTTCGATGTTGTTTTCATTTATAAAATAATTTTTAAAAATGTTGTATTTTGAGATATCTTTGGATATCATGATTCAAATTAATTCAATTATAGTCTAAAATATTTGTTACAATGCCACCCTGTCGAAGTTAGAAAATCATAACGATAGCTATATCCGTTGGTTTGACTTTTATGATGATTTTTGCAAATTTCGAATTATTCTAAAATTTCCCTGAATGTGAATTCATTCAATTATGCATAAAATAAGTTTGTCAATATCTTTTTCTCGAAATTTCAAGATTATATAGATAGCATCATCCTTTCATTTGATTTATACAAGAATTTTCACAAGAAATGTAAGACAATTGATTAGAGAAGAAATATAATTCAATTGATCAAAATAACATAAAACGATAACTGCCATACGATAGAAGATCATTATATGTAAAATGACCATTGGAAAGTATATCGTTAATTTAAATAACTATTCTCTATGGAGACAAAAGCAATTCCCCACTTGTTTCGTTGAATTCAGTGTAAAAAATGCAATTTCTTCGTTACGTTTTTAATTGATTTTTACCTTTCTGCCTGGCTTGAGGCACATGACCCTCATGGCGCCAGGAACAACGAGACGTTTTCTGCGATCATAGGGGGGTGGGCAGCCCTCGTAGCATTTCAAACGTCTAAGAGCCTGTTTTCCCCTCTCAGTCTTGTGTGGAATCATTCCTGAAAAAAAAGAGAATTCATCAATTCTACGAATAAAACGAGAAATAGACGTGATTGGGGGGTAAATAATCTCAGAACGTAAGATTTTTCATTTGACATCAAATAATGTAGGTAAGATTTTCGATCATCATGGAAGAATAACAAATGTTCGAATATCAAAGAGTATCGAAGGAGATGAGACATTACCTCTTACTGTCTTCCAGAAAATTTTGCTGGGAGCTCGGAAGTGGAAGGGTCCACGTGCTGGATTTACGTTGCATCTCTTACGAAGGAAAGACATGAACTTCAATTTATTCCTGAAAATTGGGGGAAGAACGCAGAACGATTAGGTTTATTCTTAATAAATGCAATGAAGTTGGTGAGATTACATGAGGATTCATTTTGCAATCGTGTTTCATGTTACATTCAAATAATGTAGGTAAGATTATTTATAATCATGTTGAGGAGTTCATTTATTAAATGGGTAGTTTAACGTCGACACAACAGTTTCACGATAGAATGATCTATGAAGTACAATAGGGGCTTTTTTTTAACATTTGGGGTTTTGCACCAAAACAAGTACCAAACGAATTACATATTGTGAAATGTGAATTTCACTTTTAATAATTTAAACTTGGGAATGTTCGATTTGTTGTGGAATTCAATTTTAAAAAATCGTTATTTTTCATAATTAAACATCTCGATTCGCATACGATAATTTAGACATTTACGAGATTGAATTGCACAAGGAGTAATTGGAATGGCACATTACAATTCTGTAGAATTCAATATGGGCATCATGTAATTAGAATGTGGAATTTACAATTTTTGTAGATAGTTTCAATGCAAAACATGACATGCGTCATGAAATAAAGGAAAGCTACAATATAAAATAAAAGAGACCTATTGTTCATCAAGAAAAGTCTGCGTCGATGTTGAATGCGACGGAATTAAAGGATTATGTCCCGATTTGACGTAAGTCGTTGAGTGTAGTGAGGAAAAATAAATTTAAAATGCCCAAAAAAAATTATTCATCATTGATAATTCCTTAGGACATGAATTCTAACACTCACTGAGAAAAAAAATGATTTTTGCTAAATATTCATTTGCTTGAGAGAAGCATTTGTTTTTTCAAAATTGTGTTTCTCCAATCGCGTCATTCCGAAGCGAGCCTGATTCGGTTTCAATTATGACAATCATATTGTTCTAGAGAATGACTATGATGCACATGACCTTGGAGGAACTCCTCCAATGATTATTCAGTTTTCCTAAATTTCTTATTTTCTAGAGGAAAGAATCTCGATTAATCTCTTAATGTTTATAATTATTGAGGGAGTTTACTCAAGGTCATAACTCATGGTCATCTTTTAGAGCAATGTAATTCTCGTAATTGAAATCTGATGAAAATTGCCTGGGAATGAGTCGACAGAAGAACTACCGTATTGAAAAAATAAATACTTCTCTGAAGTAAATGAATATTTGGCAAAAATATTTGTTTTCTCAGTGTTGACGAGAGTATAAACTACTCCATCAAATTCAATCAATTATTTTCTTAAATCATCAAATTCTCTCTAAAATAATGTTCCTATTAGGCATCAAAATTTTCATTTTTTTTTCTAATTTTTTATATGTCTTCGACATTTCAATCTTCTCTCTAATCTCGAAAAATTCATTTTCTCATAAGACTCATTTTTGCACTTCTAAATTAATTATTATCAATAATACTAGACTGCCAATTGAGCATGAACTCAATCAGAATGTTTTTATTCGTATCACCTTCCGTTCAGAATTTATTTTCAGATCTTCATCTTCAAAATTTAAGTTATGTTTATACTACTTTAAGAAAGTTGAATTACCTGAAGAAATTGCCGGAGATGTTCAATTGCTCGCATCGTACAACGACGACTCGGTTTCCCTGGAGGATGGTCTTAGCTGTGATAGCCGCCAAGCGGCCCAACAAATGGCCACGACCATCGATCAAAATTGGCTGGAATGAAATAATAATGAGTATGCATCCACAATCCTCTTAACTAGTCGCCAAAATAGAAAAAAACACATAAATGAATGTATGAAAGGATGAAAGAAAATTGAAAGACATTTTGTGTGAATTTCATTCATGAATGGATGCGTTCCTAACCAAAATTCCCTGAGAAAACTTTCCCACAAATTTCTGAATTTTTGAACCGCAGAAAACAATTCAACGATCCTGATAAATGTACCACAAGACAATAAAAGATAGAAATAGTTAAAATGACTGCAAATGGCAAGAATTCCTGGATAAAAACATTTCTAAATGATTTCAGCTTTCATCGGGACACGTGTATGGCAGCGATCAACAGCACAACTCAAAACTGAGAATTTTCTTGATTAAATATCAACATCCCCCTCTCAAATTATTTCAAAACGTCGATAAATAATTAGTGATTCATCGGTGGCAGTTTATTACCCGGAATTCCGATGAAAAATTGGTAAAAACGTGAAAACATTTGTTACAAACCTTTTCACTAAAGCCCGTCATTTTGTCACCCGACCGGAAAAGAAATCCACAGAGGAGGAGGTGCGCAGTGTTGCTGAAATCCGGAAGCCGCCATGACACTGGGCAGTGCAGCCACGAGGAGACAAAAACCCCAAAATTCCCCGGAAAAATTCAAAACTCAGACATTTGAAACATAGTATATTTCGATACGAGTGCGTAAAAAGGTTTATGTCATAGGGCCCGATATACCGCGATTGTAACCTCGCTTTGCTCGGTTAGATCGCGGTTTCCGGGCCCAATGACATAAAATATCATGACACGGCGATAAAGTATTATCTTACGACCAATCGCTCTTCCATTTGCATCGACTGTTGGTAAGTTAGTTTATTATTATGAACTCGTCGCGTGGCCTTCCGTGTGTTCGTATAACCTCAGTGCAGAAGCAGTATCATTCATTGTCAATTAATTGTTATTAAACTTCTTATAAATACCCGATCAAACCAGAGTAAACCAAGAGGTATCCGATGTAAACATCTCTAAATCCCAAATTAATTAAAGCATTAAAGAATGTTCATATAATCAACCTGATCATCAATGTGAAACACGAACAGAAATACCAATTATTCTATCAATCTCACAATAGTTTCAATAATTTAATTAAAAAGCCGTAAGAATAAACAACTAAATTGCATGAGAAAAATTTGACAAAATTCGTAACTAATTAGTATCATCCAAATTACATTTTGCAAAATATTATTTTTTTTCAATATTTTCCTGATCTCAACAATCGAACTTGCTTACAAAACATTCGATAATTTTTCTATAAGGTGTCAAAAATTTTTTCGATTTTTTTCCTATTGTAATGTACAAAAATTAAAATTTACTGATTTAATTCGATTAAAAAAACTTAAACTTTTGATCAAATGTTTCAATAGGATGCGAAAATTTCGTAATCATTATCTCAGAAACAATGGTGGGGCAATGAAATTTGGCAGAAATGCTATCTATATATAGTAGTTCGAAATGCAACATTGAATGATTTTTTTCGTACAAAAAAATCCAGTGTGGTTGAGTTGACATGGAATGACCCAAGTATGAATAATAAGACGCCCTAAAAAAAATTAATAGAAACCCCTAGCGAGTTCGCTAGACAATTCTATTTGATTTCTCTTAAACTTTCTATTAGTTTTTGTCCAATTCTATAAACAAATATTTCAATAGAAAAATCGAAATCTATTGACTTGTTCTATCGAATATATTCCACTGAATATTTCAATAGAATGGGCCAAAAATTAATAGAAAGTTGAATAGAAATCCTCTAGAATTGTCTAGCGAATTCGCAAGGTTTTTCTGTTAAATTTTTTCATGCGTGAAACAAATAAAATAATGAATATATCATCATCGTCAGATAAAAAAGATGTCATCCTGGAAGAAAGCCGCAAAATCAGTCCAAAAAACCCACCGCGAGCGTCACCAGCCCGAGTCCCGCCAGCACCTGGGTCTCCTGGAGAAGAAAAAAGACTACAAGCTCCGTGCCAACGATTACCACGAGAAACAATCGACACTAAAGCTCTTGCGAAAGCGTGCACTCAACAAGAATCCCGATGAGTTCCACTTCCACATGATAAACTCAAAAATCAAGGATGGAGTGCACAGGGAGAAAGACAAACCGGACGAGCACACCCCAGAGCAGATAAAACTTATGGAAACTCAAGATCTAAAATACATAGCGTACAAACGTCATCTAGAGAGTGTTAAAATAAATAAATTGCAGAGCCAGCTGCACATGCTGGACGCTGTCAACGAGACTAAAAATAAGCACATTTTCTTCGTCGATGGTGGAGAAGAAGCCAGGAACTTTGATCTCGCCAAAAGGCTCGACACGCATCCTGACTTGATCGATCGCAAGATAAACAGACCGAGATTGTCGAAACTCCAGGACATGAAGCTCCCTGATGTCGATGATAAGGTGCTCGCCAAGATTGAGCAGCAGAAGCACATGGCGTACGTGGAACTGAGGAAGAGGGTTGATCGTGAACGAGAGTTGATGGTCGTTCAGCAGAAGCTCGAGGTTCGTAGGGCCCTGAAGAACAAGGGGGTGGAGAAGCCCAAGGTTGTGAGGCAAGGCACCAAGGAGGCTGCACCCATTTATAAGTGGAAATTGCAACGCAGTCGATGATTATCTAAGTTTAATAAAGGGGATTATAACAATTTTCAGGAAAAATAACAGATTTTTTATTGTTTCTTCATTCTTTGACATTCAAAAAAATTAAAACTGTAATTTCAAAATCGGAACCGGATTTTTTGGCGTCTTATGTCATCAATAACAAAACTTGAATGTCTTCTGAAAAAAAAACATTTTCATATTTTAGTGAAAAGAATTATTGTTATTGCAAATGATCATTTTTTCTGCTTTCCATGTTTTGTTATTTTCGTCGTTAATTATTATCGCCACAGGTATATTTACACACTTATGTATTTTCTCACGGACTCAATCGTTTAAAAGTTTCAACAAACTATTGCATTAATTTACCATTCGATTGAAATAGTCTGTGGATTAGGGGAACTAGCGAACGGGCGCATCGCGCCCGTCGCCAGATTAATTTATGCTATTTTATTTTATTTTATTTCCATTTCTGTCTTCACAATTGAATTAGCGGAGGTTGGGGTAAAACTGACACTTTTGACTTTTTTTAAAATGTTAATGAGGGGTTGAAATGTTGATAAAATTTAATAATTTTTCTTCAATACAAAGAATAATTCTTTCCCTTTGTGACGAGCCTAAACTAAGCTCAATTGATTGATTTGTTTCTGAGTTATGAATAATTTAAAAAAAATCTCAAGTGTCTAATTTTATCCATTTTTATTCCTATTATATGTATTTTTCCTTCATTTACAAGTTACAACATTGCATGAAGAGGAATTATGTTAAAGATCAATCAAAAGTGTTTTTTTTTTGTGATCAAAAGAAACACAAAACAAAAGTCATTCGAAATTTCATTCGGGTAATAGAAAAATCTCTCCATGTTTCCTGAAAAATTTTTTAATCAATTTTTCCCTCCATATGGTAAAAGGATATCAGTACTCCTCATTCCTGTGGTCGGATACGAATTATTATTATGAAAAGGAAATGAAAACAGAATCAGAAAGGGGTAATCGGCTAGAAAATATTTATTTTTCTTTTATATCGGCGGGAACTTCGAATCACTTTTTCTCTTCAAGTATTGAGAGATATCAATATTTCAGCGAGAAGAAATCCATAAAATGCAAACAAAAGTGGGCGGAAAGAATTATAAAGTTTAATTTTTCAACGTCTCCGGAGAGTTTTAAAATCGAGTTTCTTTCGAATAATGAAAGAATACCCATAAATTCGATTCTTGTCGATCCTTGTCTTTTGATAGAATGAATAGAATTACCTGAATGACAATGGATTGCAAAAATCACGAATGGAAGACTGAAAATTTTTAAAAAGGAATGTCAACTAGAAAATGGCAAAAAATTGTTTTTCTTTATTTGTGTCGGTGAAAACTTGGAATCACAGTTTTTTCTTCGAATATGGGTGGGTATATGAATATTTTATAATGTTATGATCTAATTTTAATGAGAAGAAACGAAGAAACTGTAAAAAAACGTAGGCGGAAAGAAATAAAAAAAAAACTTTTCAGTGTCTCTGGAAAGTTTTAAAATTGATACATTTTTTTCAATAATGGAAGAATACCCATAAATTTGACTTCTATTCTTGTCTTTTGATAGAATGAATAGAATAAACGACGGAAATTGAGAATTGGAAACTAAAAATTTTATCGCATTATTATTATGTAAGAATAATAATAGTTTATAATGGGTCGATTTTTCTGTTTTCCAGATATTTTTATTTTCATCTTTACCGAGTATTTTCGCAGGTATATTTATACGCTCATGTATCAACCAACTATTGCATTAATTTCCCATTATACTGAAACACTCTCTGGATTACTGATATTAACGATGAGTTGTCAATGAATCGTTCTAATTCAAAACAAAACTATCGAAACCAATCGATACTTATTACGTGAGGGACGCAAATATTAACAGTTCGACAGAACAACAATAACGATAATCCATTCAAGACTTGCGAATTTCGTCGATTATTTTCCCCAATATCCCAGTTCATCCTTTAAAAGCTCCAAAGGATATGACACAAGATTCCTCAACTAATATAAAAAGTTTTTTCGGAAATATTTTATTTAATAAAATGTTTAATTATGGTTTCATTATCCGCGTTTAACCCCGCCACTTTACCTTGTTTGATTCTTCTTATAAAACTTTTATTTTTTATTTCAATCATCGATAAAAAAAGAAGTTACGAGAAACGAGTATTGAGGAACGAATACTTCCTCATATTATAACGACTACTGTCTGGATATAAAAGTAACGAGATTGCACATCTTTACCATAAAGTAACGCACCGCTTTAAGATCTGTAACCCCGTTATAATCATCTCAATTTTACGAATTTACTGAAGTGAAATTATGTCCAAAACTGGCTGCATAAGCTGGTGGAAGACGACTGGGGAAGTATTTTGTACGATCTTTGGCTCCATATGATTTCAACCACGATTGCCCTATATTCGGCGCAGTGAGAGCTCCTGAAACTGCGATGGAAGTGTCATCAGGCATTTCTTCAGCTCCTGTTGATTCTGGCATCTCTGAAAATGCTTCCTCTTCAGGTGGTCCTCCAGTAGCTCCTCCAGGTGGTCCTCCAGGGGCCCCTGCAGGTCCCCCTCCAGGTGGTCCTCTAGGTGAACGTCCAGATTGTCCTCCAGGGGCCCCTGCAGGTGCCCCTCCAGATTGTCCTCCAGGTACCCCTCCAGGGGCCCCTGCAGGTTGTCCTCCAGGTGCCCCTCCAGGTTGTCCTCCAGGTGACCCTCCTTGTGCAGGACGACCAGGCGTTGTACCTGGGGATGATGTGGTTGAGCCTTGAGGACTCATTATCATTTGGTTCATCGGACCCATCGGACCCATCGAACCCATTGAACTCATAGAACCCATCATACTCGGCATTCCATTCATCGGTGATGTTCCATTAGCCATTGGCAGCTCTGTCGAAATGCTCACGCATGTGTAATTGATCCTCCACTCCTGATCCTTTGTCGTTATTTGGAATCGCGGGCAGACGGTTAGCGATCGTGGGAATGCGTTCAACTCGATGAGGTTGAGGCAGACTCCGGAGAATAAACTTCCGGGTATCAGGGTGCAGATTTTGAGGGGTCTGTAATCTGATTTTTAATTTTGTTATTTATGAAGGTACGATATCGTCTTAGAAAAAACTAGCAAATTCGGTAGAAATTTCCTAGTGGGTTTCCATTGAAGTTTCTGTTACACTGTTAAAAAATTTCGTCTCAATTTTCCGTGCCAAATATCGGAAATTTTAGGAAATCTTGTCATTGAAAAATTGAATATTCCATTGATTTTCTGTTCAAATGATCTGGAAATCAATAAAATACTTGATTTTTCAGTTCAATTATTCTGTGAAAATTGAAAAAAATTCGGGGAACAATTGAAAATTCATGTCTTTTTGTTTCTGAATATTCATGTTCTACTGAAAATTCAATCACGCTGTGAAATTTTGATCTCACTTCCACTGAAAACTCATGAATTTCCGTGAATTCTACTTAGAACATGAACTTTCATAACCATTTTTTTTCCTAAATCCGAGTCAATGTCACTCTCATGAGATTTACTATAATATCTTCCATGAAATTGCAAAAAGTTGTAACAGTGTAGTTCAAGAGTGATTCTATTGAAAAATTCTTCCGCTTATCTGCGTATTTTTTTCACTGGAATTTCTATATAACATAATTTATTCAGTAATTTTCCAAGTTTTTTTGTTTGATTTTTTAAATGAAAGTGAAAGAAAAATAGGGTGGATAAAAGTTGGAGAATTCAAGTTTAGGAATTCCTATAGAAAATATCTCAACAGGAAAAGTTGTCCGGAAAGATGAAATGTTAGACATTTTTTCTATAAAATAGTTTCTACATCGAAAAAAAAAACGCACAGCAAAGCTTCGAAATTCTTCAATAAAATAAACCGGCTAAAATCAAATAGAAGTACAATAAACAATAAAAATCCAATAGAATTTTTTAACAAATTTGTTAGGTTTCGCTATGAAATTTTTTCATCCATGGATGATTGGAATAGGAGGAAAATGAAAATATACTCACTTGTTACAGTCATCGATCTCACAGTATTCGAATCCAGCGAGATATCAATGTTTAGGCCATTCCGTTGATACATTAAATTAGCACAAACTAATTGGTAAAAAATAAGATGAAGTTCTCATTCAAATAATTTCGTTCATGACATGGAATTTTGAGAATAGATCATATTTAAATTCTATGGATTCCTAAAAATATTATGAATAGAAAAATGACAAAAAATGTTTTAGATTTTTGATGAGTGATTTTTTGGGTGACTCTAGCTAGTGTCAAGAACCTTTAAAAATTATTTAAAAACTTATGGTTTGTATCTGGGCCTTATGACCCTTATATTCTTCTATTTTTCATCATTTTTTCCTTCCTTTCTAGTGTCTATCTTTTCCCAATTATTCTATTTTTTATCGTTTTTTTTTTCAAAAACTTGGTCACTCGCTTCTAGTGAGGGAGTTTTTGGAATTTTCAAAAATTTCAATAGATTTCTAGAAACTTTACAGTCTTTTGAAGTTGAAAAAAATCCGGGGCTGTTATTTTTTCATTGAATACATGTATCAAAAAATTTAAAAGAAAAACCTAGTGAATTCGTTAGACAATTCTATTGGATTTCTATGGAACTTTCTATTAGTTTTTGGCCGATTCTATTAAAATGTTCAATAATAAAATATTCTATAGCAAAAGTCAATAGAATTCGCTTTTTCTATACAACTTATTCTATTGAGAGATTTTCTACAGAATTTCTTCTACTCAAAGTTTCCAAGTTTTTCATCAAGACAATACAAAAAACTGAGAAAATTTGAAGCGAGGAAATTCTATAGAAAGTCTCTTAACAGAACAAGTTGTATAGAAAAATCGAATTCTCTGGTACATTTCCATAGAATCGGTCAAAAAATAATAGAAAGTTCAATAGAAATCCAATAGAATTGTCTAGCGGTTTTCTGACGCTCATGAAGGTCACTTTTTCTCATTCCCCTATTCACACATTCCTCATAACATATGGATAACAAACGGTGAAAATTATGGAGAAATATTGCTCAGATGTCTTATGATAATTAACTGAAAATCAGTTGTTTTAATTTATTAATTAATAAATATAGCAATATTTCGTACGTTTGTGAATAAAAAATGAATTATTCAGATCTCAAACTTGAGATTAGAAAATTGAAAAAAATCATGCAAGTTCCTTATTTCTAAAATCTGCGAAAAACTTGGCTATAAAAATTCTACAATACCATTAATGCGTCCAAACTTCTACTATTCCATTACTAAAATGATTTCAAATGACGAAAAATGAAGTGAACTCACGTCTTCTTTGCGCTCTGATGAGCAGAAGTGTGACATCCTCACAGCAGCTGCAAGATTGCTGCGTAGGACAATTACAAGGTCTCTCGTTGATGGCATTGGATTTGTAGAAAAGGAACATCTTCTGCCTTCCCCCCAGTCGCCGAGGATTAATATGCCTACTACCCTCGTTAGCCCTTTCCCTTAATCCCAGAGTAATGCAGAGATTCACCAACAAGAGGATGATGAATCTTATCGATGAAGTAATGTACATTCTCTCGAGAAAGGTCAATCCACTGCAGAGATGTTCACAATAACTAACGTCTAGATAATGTTCGACGAAATGTCACTGACCGACTGACTCGGTGTTACGTTTTTTTCGCGGAATAACCATGTGAAATACAGGAAATACAGATAATAAAACGTAATTCAGGGAGAGTGGATGCAATTATTCTGCTCGTTTTGTTCGCAGAATCAGCGGACAATCGAGATCCCAGTGAAAGTCGAACACGTTTCATTTTAATTTGCGAATACATTTAATGATATTTACATGGCATTAATAAATAATGGTTGATATTAAACTAGAACATTGATGCGGGGAAAAAGAGAAATGAAGAATTGTGAGAAACATTGAGTAAACAAGCGGGAAATTGCTTTTGTATTGTATATGAGGTATTCCATGCCAAATGAGTCAACGGCTGACCCTCACCCTCGATTCACCACGATTGGGGGACTTGAAAAACTATCTCTCAAATTTTTTAAGATTTTTTTCACAGCCTAGTTCGGAGATTTTTTTTTCCAAATTGTTCGTTTTTTTACAATAACTCGAGTTCTATTCATCCGATTTCAATTGATTAGTGATCAAAATTTTCCATTTTTCACCACCTATAAGAATGTTTTTTGTCCAAATTTTTTCCAATCTCTAGATGCTCGAAATAACGAATTTTCGAGAAAAAAAAGTTGAAAAACTTTAATTTGGCTAATTACGTCACGGTTGATTGTTTTAATTTTTTTTTCAGTAATTCCTATAAATATTAAAAATTGCTAAATATTGTACACTATCCTGTAGAATGTTAGACATTGTACATGATCTTAGACCCTCTATCATTGATGCCATCGATAAATTTTTCAAAGATTGTGAACTCAAAATCTAAGGAATCAATACAGTCCAGACATTAATTCTATATATTATCAATTTATAGCTGATAAACTTTGTTAATAAGTTTCAAATGCTTAATAAAAAAAAATAAAAAAATTCCTATAGTCAAAACAAAAATTTTGATCCGTCATACATGTTGGGTTTCGTCTTAGGTCTATTTTATTTTTAATTTTTTTATTCTCAAAATTCCGCGAATTCGGTCAAAATACCCCAAAATGTCATTGGTTGACTTTGATTATAAACAGTATGAAGTAAATTAAAATATATACCTACATATTATATATTTTTTCGATACATGATTAAAGTCGTTTTAAGGTGTTTTCACCAAACTTTCGCAATTTTAAAAAGAAAAAATTAAAAAAAAATAGATTCTGGATGGAACCCAACATGTATGATGGCTTGGAATTTTCGTTTTCATTATAAGAATTATTGAAAAAAAAAATTAAAATAATCGACCGTGACGTAATTGACAAAATTCAAGTTTTTCTATTTTTTTTTTCGAAAATTCGTTATTTCGAGCATCTAAAGATTGGAAAAATTTTTAACAAAAACATTCTAATACAAGATGAAAAATGCAAAATTTTGCTCCCTAATAAATCGAAATCGGATGAGTAGAACTCGAGTTATTGTAAAAAAACGGAACAATTTGAAAAAAATCATATTTCCGAACTGGGCTGTCAAAAACATCTGAAAAAATTTGAGAGATAGTTTTTCAAGCCTCCTAATCGTAGAAAAAATCGCTATCAATTTTCAAGAGGGTGAGGGTTAGCCGTTGACTCACTTGGCATGGAATACCTCATATAGTATAGTTATTTTTGCTAATAAATTATCAATTTGCTTCCGAGTACATATTTTGCACATCATTTACTTCGATCATGTATAATTCAGTAGCGAAGTGGTAAAACGGTTTAAGTCGACTTATCTCCCGGTTGAGTATTTGAAGAATATTTCCGAATCTTAGAGAAATAGCGAAATTTTCGTAATGACATTTGTTGTAGCTCTCAATCAGGTATACAAAAAAGGTTATAACAAATAGTTTTCTATCTCCCTTAGATTCCGAGATATTCATTGAAAACTGGCAAATAGTCAAGATTGACTTATACCGTTTTACCACTTCGCTACCGAATTCATTGTTTATTTCATTTTATTAAATTGAATAAGATTTCCTTTTACCTATTTTTTTTCTGCTTTTCAACTTAGTTAAGTGGTATTAACCTCATTATTCTTATTATCCCTTTTCTTCTATACAACCGATTGCCTTTTTTACAGTTCTATGTCTCCCCTCAGCCCTTCGATATAATTTTAATAGAAAAAATTTATTTACACATACTTGAATAAATTTGAAACATCGCATTTGAAAAAACCATCCAAATGCTCAATTTCAGAAAAATTCATGAAAAATTCAAAATTTTCAACAATCATCATAAAAATCAAATCAACCAATATAACTATAGTAATCATCTTTCAACTTTGACATAATGGCATTAAAACAAACATTGTAAGCTATGATTGAATTCATTTCAATCATGATATTCAATGGTGTCCCCGGAATTCTGATTTTCAAAAAATACAAAATTTTTGAAAATTTTTGAATAAATGAAAATAACGATTATTGCTATCGCCTTCATCTTCGAACTCGGTCAAAGGGACGTTCCAACAAATTTTTTCGGTCATCATTCAATCGATTCAGAACATTTTTTTAGTTATCGTGGGACAAACCATTTTCGAAAAAATTCAAAAATTAAAAAAACTAATCGATGGATTAAATTTTAATTAATGGCGATCGATAGGACTCAATAATACCTACATTTGAAAGAAAGATTCAATTCCATCCATTCATTTAAAAGAACTGAAATTTGAACGATTACAATGAAAATCGGTGGAACGATTTTATAAGTTTTTTTCAGATTTTTTTCATCGAAAATTCACAAATTTTACCGTTATTTAGTGAGAAATTACGGTCTAGAGCGGAAATTTATGCCTTCCCTCAGATTTTTGCCTCCATTTCAGATAGTAGTTGTCGAAGTAGAACTGCGCTCTTCGATTATCGAGATTGTGCTGTAATTTTTCGGCGATTTTCTTCGCCTTTTTACTAATTTAATAGTCATCATCGTCGTCGTCGTCATCATCATCGTCATCCTCTTCATCGTATTCGTCGTACTCTTCGCTGTCTGGGTCATTACCGTCGTCAGGATCTTCTGGAAGGAATTCTACTTGGCCAATACCTCCACCGTCCTCAGGTCTCACTAGAGCCACTCCATTGGCTCCGAGTCGTATGCAGTCCAGTCCCATCTAACATAAAAAATCATAAATGAATGAGGAAGGGTCGAATCACTGCGAAAGAAATTTCTACATCGAATTTAAAAAGTACAAATTTCAAAAGATTCTGTAGTGTTTTTGGAACTTCTCTGCAGTGCGAGTCAGATACTAAAACGAGCGCGCCTACTGACGGAATTAATATCTCTCTATATAATAAAAAAATAAGAGGGAAATTTCAGGGGACGCGTAATATAAGGGTCAGGAATGAGGGTCAGTGACAATGATCGGGTATAAGGGTCAGGGGCAAGGGTCAGACATAGGGGTCAGGAGCAAGGGTCAGACATAAGGGTCAAGAACAAGGGTCAGGAACAAGGGTTGTGGGGATATAAGGGTCATAAATGTCACGGGGATGTAAGGTTCATAAGGGTTATGGGGATATTAAGGGTCCCTTGGGATATTAAGGGTCAAAACAAGGGTCACGCTAAGGGTCATAAGGGTTATAAGGGTCAAAATAATGGTCACAAATAGTAACCCTTAGGGGCATAGGGTTCAAAATAAAAAAGTAGTGTTGCCTAACGCTAAAAAATTTTCAGGGTTCATGAGGGTCACAAGGGTCATGGGGTTGCTAAGGGTCATAAGGGTCATGGGGTTGCTAAGGGTAATAAGGGTTATAGGGTTGCTAAGGGTCATAAGGGTTATGGGGATATAAGGGTCATAAATGTCATGGGGATGTAAGGGTCATAAGGGTTATGTCCAATATAAATCAGTAGCGAAGCGGTAAACCGGGTTAAGTCGATTTTTACTATTGGCTAGTTTTTGACGAATATCTCGGAATCTAAAAGAGATAGAAAGATTTTTGTCATGACCTTCTTTGTAGAGCCAACAGAGCGTTATAAAAAAAGTCATGAGAAAAATTTTCCTATTTCTCTTAGATTCCGAGATATTCAGCTAAAACTGGCTAATAGTCAAAATCGACTTAACTCGATTTACCGCTTCACTACTGAAATGGAGTTTTAGAATATATATGAATGGATGGAAAATATTGAGTGGTTGTGCCTCACTGGACAGGCGTTGGATGGAGCCTGATCCCCTTCCCTTTAGGGGGTGGGGGGGAGAGAAATCCATGCAGAAACAGAAATTTTGAGTGGTTTGAGTGGATTATTCTATTTGATGGCCAATGAATATATTTCACAATAGAATTTTAACAATGAAAGTATTGAACAGACCGCCATGGTCATACCCGCATAGCCACACAGGAGGGGGGGGGGGAGCGAAGTCCCCCCCGGGGTTGGCGAGCGAAGCGAGCAGGAGGCGTAGCCCCCTCTAATAAATCTTTTGCCCATTTTTTGACCACGATTCGCGCAAAAACGGTTGAATGGATTTCAGTGCTATTTTTACTATTATAGGTGAGTATGCACCGCAGAAACTTCTAGAGCTTTCTACAAAAGTTTGGAACATTGTAGAAAATTTAGAATATTCTCGAGTTTTCGAGAATATTTTTGAGATCTTTACAAAGTTTGAAGAAATTCTCGGGTTTTGTAGAAAATTTGAGAGAATCCGTTAATAATACAGAAAATTCCAGGAAATTCTCGGGTTTTCTAAACAACTCAAAAACATTCTTCGATTTTCGGATGAAAAATTTGAGAAAATTTTCAGTTTGACAGAAAATTTGAGAAAATTCTTTGGGTTCACAGAGAAAAAACGAATCGACAAAACTCTTGAGTTTTCAATGACGTCTTGATATTCGAATAGTCTTGGTATTCAAGTTTCCCTTATTATGCCCGGGCGAAGCCCGGCCACACAAAGGCACAAATTCTAGAAAAATTACTGTGCCAGCACGGTAAAATGGGTTTGTTTTGACAAACCCGTAAAAATTACCGTGCCAGTACCGAAAAATTCGCTGTGGAGTACAAGGATATTTTGTAATACCTGCCTCAAAAGTTCACTTTTCGAAACCGTTTAGTGTGTGTAAAGTGGTTGTTTTACGCACAATGTGCGTAAAGTTCAGAGGTCGTGCGTAAAGTTTCGCTTTATGCACTCGAAATTCACTTTACGCACGACCTTGAACTTTACGCACACCGTGGACAGAAGCAACCACTTTACCCCCACTACGGTTCCGAACAGTGAACTCGGCAGGTATTACAAAAAATAGGATGTGTTACGCGTGCGTGCGAAAAAGTGGTTCTTTACGCACTCGTAACACAATATACTATTTCACGGTAAATCCGAGAAAAATTTCTGTAGCGCACGGCAGAAATTCCTGTGCTATCACGGGAATTTTTCCGGGCCCGTCCAAATGAACTTCTTTTACCGTGCTACCACAGTAATTTTTCTGGAATTTTTTCTCCGTGCACACATAGCTAGTTTCATAGAAAAACCTAGCATTCGTTAGAAAGTTCTATTGGATATCTTTGAACTTTCTAATAGTTTTTGGCTGATTCTACTGAAAAATTTTGCAGCTTATATGTGCCGTTGTTTAATAGAAATTCTCAATGGAAAATATTCTGTAGAAAAAATAAATAGAATTCGGTTTTCTCTAGAATTTATTCTATTGAAATATTTTCTATAGAATTTCCTCAGCTCAACTTTCGACAGTGTTTATTGTCGGATTTGTTCAATGACGGGAGAAGGAAAATAGAGTGGAAGAAAGTTTCACTCTATTCTATAGAAAATGGAGTTCTACAGAAAATGTCTATAGGAAGTTTAAATTCTACTAATTTTTTCAACAAAATGTCTATTGGAGATAATCTATAAAAATAATAATAAAATCAACCAAAAACTCAATAGAAATTCAATAAAACTTTCGATCCAATTCGCTACGTGTTTCCTTTCCCACCCCTTCCCAACAAATTCCATCCCACATTCCTATTTACTAAAGATGAAAGAAACGTGAAGTTGTTTTATATCGAAATATCTCGAAACTGCCTGACCGCTAATCCTTAATTCTGATTGGTCAATATGTGACACGAAGTTATTCACAAAAAAAAACACGCGGCATTTTCAAATTCTTCAGTGGTAAATTTTTTTTTTAACGTCATATATATATAATATATATATTTCACATGTATATATATCATCGGTGAAATTAATAAATTCTGTCCTTTTATTGAGACCGATTATTTTAAAAAATTGAAGATAATTAATTGAAAATGGAAAATTCTTTATAGATTCTTTTACTCTACTTCGCTATTCACTTCAATCATTAGTCGAATTCTCTTTGGTTCATTATCAATATTTATAAGGTATTCATGAGAAAATGAAATTCAATGAATTCTATTTCTTCATTTCAACAAATGAATAGATCAGCGCGCGCATAGATCTTGTACCTTGAAAAGCGTCGTATCGCTGAATTTGCCTTCCATGCTGACACAGGCATGAACATTTCTCCCTTGAAAGTAGATATTGTAGAACCTCACGCAGGCTCTGATAGCGGGTATCCTGGGAACCGGGACGCAAATAGGCCTTGGATTCTTCCCCGAGACAGCGCGTGTGTAGAGCACACGGTCGTTCATCGAGACTGTCGCTGTGAAGCTGAATTCATCAGGATCGTAGCTGACCTTGACACATGCCTTCTGGTTCCACGTGTTCAGGAGTATTCTGGAGCAGCAGGTGCACACTCCAGCGGCGCAGAAGCACGGCCCCTGTTGCTGGGCCGAGACCTGAGTCGAATCCGTCGAATTTCCACCAGGATTCGCCCTCTCCAGGAGTAATTTCAGGTCCATCAGCTGCGAGAGGTCCTTCGGGCCTTTCAACAGATTCTCTTCCACTTTTTTCTCACTTTTTCCACTTGCCACGACAAATAAATAAGCGATGATGAGCAGAGTAAACACGCTTCCCCGCATTATGACGGCGATTTTAATGCTGATGGGACTCGAAGGATCAGTTCTTTCTCCAATCAGTCTTTCTCCGATGACGCCTTAAGTCCGACTGATTCGAAACACCCACGGATATGACCCAGATTCACAAGTGAAACTCAACTTCAATTTCAGTTTAAACTATTTTCTCATCTTCAAACGACTTTCCAGCATTAATTATATTTATTCAAATATACATTAACGGTAAAATGAAAAATGTGGGAATAGATAATACGGGCTTTTATCGCTTTTCAAGAGTTTTAATGTTCAACAGTGGTGGATGTTTTTGGTGGAAAGTTTCATCAAGTGAGAGTTTTACGAAATTATAAGGAATTTCGTCGTTGGAAATTACAACATTTGATGGAAAATCAATAATTGCATTTTTTTATGAAAGTTAATAGGAGGCAGAAAAATTACGGTAAGTAGTCGAATGTTCGTATTAGGATTAAAAATTCAAGTTAATTGGGAAATTTTCATCTTCCTGTGGCTCAAAAACGAGGAATTCCATTAAATTTTCAGATAAATACAAAATTTTATGATTTTTGTCTAACAGTGTACTATTCAATACAACAAATGACAATTCTACTGAAATTTCAAGAAATTTCGACATTAGGAATTCACAATTTGCTGGAAAAATCAATAAAAACTGTGAGTTTTAGTTCAATTATTACATAAAAATTAATCGAAGTAGAAATGAATAATAATAGTGAAATTAATATTGATTTGGAATTGAATATTCATATTTTGACTAAAAATTTAAATCCAAAGGTAAATTCGAGCTAAAGGTAACTCGATTTCTCCGCTATACTATGTGTAATGCAGTGAATGAATTTCTTGATTTTTTTATGATGGGTCAGTGGATATTATAATGTTACCCATCTCCCCTATAATTGATAAGGCGCCGAAGTTTGTCAACTCTAAAAGATCGACCTAAGCCTTCTCTGGCTCACTTGTTTGGACTTAGGCTATTATTCGTTAAGAACACAATCGGGCATCTCATGTTTTTGTTTTATATATGCGTAAATTTAGTTGTTTCTATATAATAATAATATATGATATTTAAAATATTATTTATTTCCGTATAATAAGAATAAATTATTATTGTATAATAATTTGACCGTACAATTGGCTTCGGCAGTTGAGTTTTTAATAAATAAAATAACAAATAAATAATTTGGGAAACTCTCGTCTTCGTGTTGGTAAAAAAACTGCCCCATACCATAAAATTCCCCGTGAAATTTAAGATTTTATTATTTAAAAATTTAATAGAAAAACCTAGCGAATTCTCTTGGATTTCTGTTGAACGTTCTATCAATTTTTGGCTATCAATTGAAATATTCAATAGAAAATATTCTGTAGAAAGTCAATAGAATTCGATTTTTCGTTACAACTCATTCTATTGAAATATTTTCTATAAAATTTTCTCGGATCAAATTTCCGAAGTTAGTGTTTTTTACACTAATTTTCTTAGAGCAATAAAAAACTTGGAAAATTTGAAAAGAATAGAGTATTCTATTGAATTCTATTGAATTTTTTTATAGTGTGACGTGAGAGGTTTTCTACCTCCCTTAATTGAGTCGCCAGTCGACTCAAAAACTATTGCTCAACTAGCTACGGTCAGAGCTCACGCGGATTTCTCTCAAGATCTAACGTGACGTGACTAGGATAGGATTTGATTAGATATTCTTCGTATAAAACAATCGAGCACCACTGTTACATTAATAATTCACAGTATATTGAATAGATAATTGATAGGTAAAGTATAAAATCAACTGTTAAATGGGCTCGGTTTCGACGCGGATCTACTATAGATTTTTGGCTAGGAGAGGACGTCCGTCCATCTTCAACTCCTGCCGTACTCTGCCCTATTCCAGAGCTTCAAAGTCGTTGCTGACCGAAAATGCTAAATAAGTGTTCTCATGGTTTTTCTAACTAACACGGCCATATGTCCATCACTGACAATGGCTAAGACAATCAAACAGCTCCATTCTGAAAAGCTGGACTCAGGTGTCACCGTGAGACTGCTTATTGAGCATTTTGAACTTTTTCCATCTAGAAAATATTAATTGAATAAAATCGACGTGTGAATATCTCCACATGTCACAGTAGGAATACTTTCTATTGAACATTTTAATAGAATCGGCCGAAGACTACTATAGAAAATTCAATAGAAATTCATTATAATTGTCCAGCGAATTTGCTAAGTTTTTCTATTAAATTTTTACATACGTGACACCGAATTTAATTTGACGATATTAATTATCATTATCTCTATCGTTTTTAGAACTAAAGCTTAAGCGTTCCTATTTTGTCCTCCTCTTCCGGACTCAAACCGGAAGTGCTGTTACTAATTTCGAGGTCCGCGGCATTGAAATCAACTTGGTCGTAGATGTCGACGTCAGCTACGGTCGGCTCTGAGTAGAGTGTGGCGTTGGGCCTCACCCAGGAGAGCCCGTTCCCTCCGACTCGAACGCAGTCGAAATGCAGGATGAACACTGGCCATTGTGCCACCTTTGTTTCGAAGTCCATGCAGGTACTCAGGGACGAGTCCACTACACGAATGTCGAAGAGTCTGACGCAGAAGTTGACGATCGGAAGGGCGTACAGAGGCATGCAGACCGGAGGTGGATTTCTCGCTGAAGAATTGTGAAAATAATTCCAATATGAAGTCAAATCGTTGAATTACATTCGTGAACTTGAGTTCATGACACAATTTCAACACACGTGAAAAAATTTCATAGAAATACTCGAATTTCTATGAATTCGCTAGAAAATTTTATTGGTTTTCTTTTGAATTTTTATTCGTTTTTAGCCGATTCTATTGAAGAATTCTGCAGGTTTAGTGCGCGTTTTTCATAGAAAATTTTCAACAGATTGAAAAAAATCTGCAGAATTTTATCTTTCTATAGAAACTTTTATTGAGACAATTTCTATAGGAATTCCTTGACATTTTTCAAGTTTTTTCCATTTCATTTTTTTTTCACTGTTGATTAGAAAAAAAATCATACAAAAGAACTTGGGAAAATTGAGCCGAGGAATTTCTATAGAAAATATCTCAGTAGAATAAGTTGTATAGAAAAATCGAATTCTATTGATTTTTTATGCAAAGTAATTTCCATTGAACATTTCTAAAGAAAAAATGGAGATAAACTGCACAATATTTTAATAGAATCAACTGAAATCTGATAGAGAATTCTATTGGATTTCTATTGAACTTCTATTGAAAATTCTACTAATAGTTTTTAGCCGAGTCTATTGAACAATTCCGCGGTTTTACTCTGCGTTTTTTAATAGAAAATTTCCAATACAAACTATTTTATAGAAAAAATATGTAGAATTTCAGCTTTCTATATAACTTTTTCTGTTGAGATATTTGCTATAGGAATTCCCCAACATGAATTCTCGAAGTTTTTCCACACTATTTGTCTTTTATTTCCATCCAAAAAAGAAATCAAGCAAAAAAACAAAAATTCGGAGTGAGGCATTTCTATGGAAAAAAATCTCTAGAATAAATTGTATAGAAAAATTGAATTCTGTTGATTCCTTCTATAGAATATTTTCCACTAAACATTTCCATTGAAAAAAAACGCGCAAATAATCAGCCAAAAACTAGTAGAAAGTTCAATGGAAATCCAATAGAATTTTCTAGCGAATTCGCTAGCTTTTTCTGTGTAAATTTTTGTACCTGAGTACAAATCATAAAAAAATAGAATAAGGATTGAAAGAAAAATTAAGGACGAAGAAATATTGAAAATCCCGAAGAATGAATAATTAATAATAATTCTGTAATTTCCTCGGATTCCAATACAATAAAAAAAACTAATTACCGCTCAATCGATTGTTGAACATTTCCTCATCATCGATCATCAACCGAACGTCCATGGCGAATTCTTCAGGCACCATGATAAACTCCATGCAGGCTCGTCTAGTAAAATTGAAGGCCGCGAGGTTTATTCCAGCGCAACAGCCGCAGACGAGCCCCTGGCAGGAACACGGCAAGCCCCTTGACACGAATCTAACAGGATTCGTGGGGGACCTGTTAGAATCGTCGAGTTCCACCTTCAATGGGGACTTCGAATTAATGTCGAAATAAATCGAGTGTTTAATTGTGACATCTAGAAAAAAGAAGACCATTAACGATTTTTCTTCACTCTTCTGGTTTGATTCTTAACGCACGGAGAGAAATTTTTCGGAAAAATTCTAGTGCTGGTACTAGCAAAAAATAAATCCACCGGCTAGAAAAAATTCTAGTTCTGTTGAGGTAAAATTTCTAAAGAATTCTTATAAATTTCACTTAAGAACGCCAAAAATTCACGTGCTACTCAATAAAATTTTCAGTGCTGGCTCTCCGTGCGTACGAAAAAATTTAATAGAAAAATGTAATGAATTCGCTGGACAATTCTATTGGATTTCTATTGAACTTTCTATTAGTTTTTGAACGATTCTATTTAAATGTTCACTATAAAATATTCTATAGAAAAAGTCACTAGAATTCGAGTTTTCTATACAACTAGTCCACTGAAATATTTTCTATAGAATTTCCTCGCTTCAAACTTTCCAAGTTTTTTTGTTTCATGTTCTTGATAAAAAAAAGAAAAATAGAATTTTGAAAATTTAAGCCGGGGAAATTCGATAGAAAATATCTCAATAGAATAAATTGTGTAGAAAAATCGGAAGCCACGTACTTTCATTATTTCAAGTGCTATAGTCGAAAACACGACAAACAGATGATGTTCTTAGAAAATCTATCCCGAAATTTTGCCCACACACCTACACTGAGAGAAAAGAAACACGTTCTCAAACAAGTCTTGTTTGGGCCAACAAAATCGCTAGTTGAAAGTTGCCAAAAAAGAATTAGTTGGTTCTAATTTGAAAGTTTCAAACATGAATAATTGCTCTGCTTTCAATAACAACGAAATATTTGACTCAAGAGGCAGATAATTCATACGAGACGGTGTGCTTTTTCAGGATGAAAATATCTCATATAGAGCAAAATTTATCAAGAAATATTTTATCCCTAAGCTAGGAAATTGCTATCATATCATTATTATTCTTTCATTTAAGGGTTCATTTCTTGTCTGTGATTATTAGATATTAATATCCCTTGTTCCGCATAAAGCAAGCATTTTTCGGGAGCAAAATACGTATGGGAGTATCGAATAACGAAGGCGTAGTGCTGTAAATGACATTTCTTGCGTGCACAGAGAATGCATTTTTTTTTAACTACTAAATCTATTTTTGCGACAAAAATTTTTCGTCTCGGCGCACTCTCTGCATGTTTGGCACAAAAAATCCTATTTTGATAAATTTCAAAAAACTATTTTCTTGGCACAAACAAGACTTGTTTAAGAACTCTGTCGTTTTTCTCTCAGTGTACGCTGTTCACACGAAATAAAATAGAATCAATTTAGTCACTCGAAAATCAGCAAATTGTTCACACGATGCATCTGACATTTATAGAGAATTCCAGAGGAGCCAAATTTTGGTAGACAAACAGTTTATTTATCAAAAGAATTGCACAGGAGCTAATAACCGCTACTTAGCACCTATTTACACAGATTCAGATACGAATAGAAAAAAGGAATGAAAATTGAAAAAAACAGTTGATATGTCGCTTAGTTGAAAAGAGGTGCCACCGAAAAATTCTATTATTTTATTTTTCAATAGAATATTTTGTATTGCACATTTCAATAGAATCCGCCAAAAACTAACCGAAAGGTCAATAGAAATCCAATGTAATTATATTTTTCTACTAAATTTTTTTGGGCGTTGTACGCTTCTCACCGGCGGATCCTCCCTTATTTGCGCATAGACCTGCGGAAACTGAATTTGGGATGACGAAGAGGAGTGGAACCCAGAGGAAGCCACCCATTATTAGAGTGTTCGGCCTGAACAGGAGGATATTCACTTGAGAACCACTTCGTGCACTATCGAAACTCAAAATGAGATAGAAACGCACCATCGGGGATTAATCCGGTTGGATTCATCCGATATTCCTCAGTGAAAGTTGCAGTTTCTTGTTCCTGCATCTCTCTTTGACCCACATGTCCTCGATACCGTTAGCATTCGTCATTAACATCGTGAATAATGAGGAGGTTTTTTGGAGGAGAGTTTTGGTCGAATGAAGGCGTTAATTTAGTGAGAACACATTCTATTCAATCAACAGAGGTAATTCACATAATTTTTTTTCGAAATTCGTTACAATATTATTATGGCTTAAGCGGGAGAATCCCAATCAGAAATTATTATTAACTACGGAGAAGAGGTAGAAATAAATAAATAAATAACATAAATACAGGATCAGTGATCACTTCACAATCATTACAATCACACTGTTGGACATTTTTTGAAATTCGACTAACAATTGCTTCTGAATTCCCAATTTTGTGAATGTGAATTCATTTCAAGAGTTCTCGGGAGTAGAAAACAACTACTGAAATGCGGGGAAATATTTGTGCCATGAATTTCCAGCCGGAAAGGGATGGAAAAATCTGAAAGATGACTTAAAAAATTTGTTCCTCTAATAGGAACCGGATGCAGTGAGTTGAGTGTCATCTGGATAGGGTAAATAATTTTAAAAAATTGTTAAAAATGCGAGGTGGAGGCGGTGCCATCTTTGAAACCCCTACGGCATAGGGAGGGGGTATCCAAGATGGCGGCAATCGCGCCTAGCAACCACCTCAAATTTTCGAACGTTTTTAAAATTAGTCATCTTCAAATCATCTTTAACTAGTTTAATCCATTTCTTAAAAAAGGACTAAATTTTGGAAGCTATCCTTTAGATTTTTTCATCTCCTTTTGGTTGAGAATTCATGATATTTTTATGAGAGAAACATTTGATCATAGAAACATTCGTTTGCATTTCAACATTTTTCGATGATTTCAGTTGTTATATGGACTTGAAAATTCAAATTTTACTGAACATTAAATAAACTAATGAATTAATTATCAATAATCAATCAAAACTTTCATGAGTGAATTTTTTCAATTCAAGCGCGATGACCAGGGTTGCAAAAATCAGAAAGATGGCTTGAAAAATTTCTTCCTCTCATAGAAACCAGAGGCAGTGAGTTGATAGTCATCAGAATAAGATAGATAATTTTTAAAAATGGTTAAAAATGCGAGGTGGAGGTGCTGCCATCTTTGAAGCCCCCACGACAGAGAGAGGGAGTATCCAAGATGGCGGCACTCACACCTGGCAACCACCTCGAATTTTTGAACATTTAAAAAACTTATTTATCCCTTTCAGATTATCTTTAACTCTTTCCATGCGGTTCCTAAAAAAGGAACAAATTTTTGAAGCTGTCCTTTTTTTGTCCCCTTTTGGTTAATAATTCATGATTTTTTGCACTCCCGACACCTTCGGAGAACCTTCCATTTGAATTTCAACATTTTTGGGTGATTCAATCGTCATATAACCTTGAAAATTGAAATTTTTCTGAACATTCACGCCATTAATTGCCTTATCATTTAAAAAATCTGTAGAAAATTCATGTAAGCATTATCAAAAATGCCAAGGTCCCAGTGACTCATTACAATCTCATGACTTTACTCTGTCGTCCACTCCACTGTCTCCTCGATGATTGTTTCCTCGCCAAGAGCTCCGCAAGCCCCATCCCATAGTCCGCGTCGTCCTCCTCCGGTTTCGAGGTCTCGTTATCACTGACTTTCTCGTCCTTGGTGTTCTCAGAGTCGTCTGAAACGAGGGCAGCTAGCGCCGCGTCCTCCTCCTCCTCGCTCTCGTTTTCGCCCTCGTCTTCCTCGTCGTCCTCCGCCTCGGACTCCTCCGCCGTGTTCTCGGTCTCGTCGTCCTCCTCGTCCGAGTCACTCGCGAGGATGTAGTCCTCCTCGTCCTCGTCGGAGTTCTCAGTCGGGTCCGGCTTCGTTGGTCTCGACAGAGGCTTCGCGTCGCTGACGATGGCGTTGGGGCTGTTGGCGGTCAGACTCGGTTTCTTCACTGTCTTTATCCCCACGAGCTTCTTCACTCCGGTTTTCGCGGGGGTGAGCACCGTTGCGGCGACTTCAGGGGACGTCGTGGGGTCCGAGGGCTCCAGCGGCTTCTCCTCGAGTGGCTTTACCTCCGGTGCTGGACCTGATGTGGACTCTTCAACGTCTCCGGATTGCTCTCCCGTGACGGCTTCCTCTGGAACAGCTGCATCTTCACTGACTTCTGTCGTCTCGTCCTTGACCGTCTGATCAGTCATCTCTTCGACCACTTCAGCGCTCTCAGGCGGTGCAGTACTCAGCACCTGCGGTATTTTCGTCGGGTTTTTCATCTCCAGAGGAATCTCCTCCGTCGGTTTCGTTAGTTTCATAGGCTGTGGGGGTGACGAAACTGTCGGAGATGGTTTTGTTATCAATGGAATAGTGAAGGGAAGAAGTGGAGCTGCGGTTGTTGTCTTCTTCTTACTGCTATCGTCGTCTCCCGTGAAGATGTCGAGGAGGGCGCCGAAGCCCAGAACGTCATCGTCATCGTCGTCATCGTCATCATCGTCGGAGGACTCGGGGGCTTGGGGGTTCTTCGCCGGGGGGTTTTCATCGCTCTCCGTTTCGTCGTCCAAGCCGAAGATGTCGTAGTCGTCATCGTCATCATCCTCGGCGTCTGGCTTCGGGGGGTCGATTACTGGGAGACTCTCCGCTGGACGGAGTTGGAGACCGTCGGGTCCGAATCTGAAGCAACTGACACGGAGACTTGCTTCGAGCTCGGATGCCGACTGCAATTCGAGACCGAGACACGCTTTGAAGTGGTCCTGGGCTTCACGCTCGATCGAGTAGATTCGACCGCAGAATTTTGTCAGACCTCCCGGCATTGGCACACAGATCGCTCGGGGCTTCTTGCCTGCAAGGAAGTAGGACAAGTTTATTTTATTATCATCATTGTTATGTTTTTTCACCGATGTACACATTTCCTAATCGTTCTACAATAGTGCTCCCTCTAACAAGAGATTATTTTTTTTTCCGTACTGCTCTTCACTTCTCCTCGTCCGGAGATTGGTATTAGCCCTTCCTCGAACTCGTAAAAGTGAAAATCACTACGGAAAAATATCGCTCACGACCAGGGTTGGGTGGTTCACTGAAAATCGGAGTTTTCTATTTACCTTTTTTACCATTGACCTCTAAATGGTAAAAAAGGTAAATAACTGGTAGAAAACCACCCCTTCATCCAAGTATCACTGCAGTAACCCTCGTGACTAAATTTCACGAGGGATTATTCCTTGCCCAACCCTACTCACGACTAGTGCCATGGGGTTTTTTGGGGTACACATGAGGAGTTGATGCAAATCGAATATACGGATACAAATTTGTGTATTTCGGATGAATTTTTAGAATTTCAAAACTATGGAATTGAGTTTAAGGGAAATAAGTGCTGAATCCAGTGATGATTCTAATAAATCAGAAGGTTATCCTAGTCATCACGAGCCAACGTTCACTGAAGAAGAGAGTGATCGTCTGGCAAATTCACAAAGAGATTTTGATCAATCAGATCCAGTTCTCAAATATCTGCGTAACTTGACATGGGCATTAGGCCAGGTACAAAGTCAACTAGTACAGCTTCACGACGGCCAGGAGGAGATCAAAGCTTCATTGGTTGCTAACCGCCATGTGCCTGGAGAGGACCAGCCAAGTGTCACGTTAGAGGATCACTATTGCGAGGATATCAACAAATTCGAGGAGTTCAACACAAAATTGGGAGAAGACTGTCATTTTTGCCCAAAAATTGTAAGATTTTGCCTTTTTTTTCTCTCATGACTTTCGCGTAAATTCCAAGGTTTTCAGTTCATGTTTTTTTTTCAGTGCGTTGCGATGCTCAGCAAACTCAATTACAAAAAATCATTGTCAAAAAATATTGGCTACATGCTAAAGCCTCCGATACTCAAAGATGTCCTACTGCATTGTTTCTCAAAAAAAAAAACCAAGGACAAGAATATATTCAGTGAACTACCTATATGGCCTTGCATCACAGGTATTTTTCATTACTTTTACAATGATGAACTGATTTTGAAAATTGTTATGATCATCGCTTATGAATTTTCCAGACACACTTCAGAGAGAAGCCAGAAACAACAAGATTGCAGAGTACAAAGATGGAAAACTCGTTCAGGGATTCGGACGAACTATTAATAACTGCCGATCATGGGGATAAGAAAATAGAACGGGGGCTGACGGTGACGGACAGGATCCAAAGGATGCTCTTCCGGGCAACGTGGGACAAGAATGATCAATATTATCAATCTATTTATTGAGTGATATTCTTGCTTTATTGTAAGGTTAGGAGGATTAAAAGTTGCACCGTACAAAATAAAATCAAATGAAAAAGAAACTGCTGTGATTAATAATTGATCAGAACCCGAATCCAAAACCTGAACAGTACCCTATAAATTCCTGATAAATACCTTAGCTACGCTGGATCCGGAAGTACTGATCAGATGCTGATCAGAATATTACCTTCTGAGATGATATTCTGATATGAGATGATATCTAAATCACATCAGTTTCTAATAGTGAACATTTTCTCCTACTAGGATCAGGTGATTTGCATCAGGATCTCGTAGGGTTACCTGATAGGGATTGGATCTCACAGCCTGATCCTATTAGGATGTTAAGAAGTGTTACATGCCCATTTAGTCCCTGATCCTATAGCCTGGTCCGTAACTGATTACATATCAGGTTGTCAGGATCAGTACCTTACTTAACTAAATTTCCACTCGAGTCGCTGAACGATCTTCGAGAGTTTTTACTTCACCTCGAAGACCCCCGAGCAAGCTAAGTGATACAAACTAGTCCTGCAATAATAGTGCGGGCTGTACAATAGTGCTCCCTCCAATAGGGGTGGGGTGATCACAAATGTCGAATGGGAGAGGAAAACGTAGTTATCGCAAGGGTCTAATTGGAGTGATGAATTGAGTAATCGTAAGGGTCAAAAGGGAGAGGCGAACGAAGTTATCGCAAGGGTCCGATGGAAGCGATGGATAGAGTAATGGCGAGGGTAAAAAAGGGAGACAAACGAAGTTATCTCAAGGATCTAATGGAAGCGAATTACCCTTACGATAACTTCGTGTCTCCCGTTTGCCTCTTGCGATTAGTCTATTCATCGCTCCCATTAGACCCTTGCGATAACTTCGTTCGTCTCTCTCTTGTGACCCTTACGATTACTCAATTCGTCACTCCAATTAGACCCTTGCGATAACTTCGTTCGCCCCTCCTTTTTGACCCTTGCGATTACTCTATTCATCGCTCCCATTAGACCCTTGCGATAACTTCGTTCGTCTCTCTTGTGACCCTTACGATTACTCAATTCGTCACTCCAATTAGACCCTTGCGATAACTTCGTTCGTCTCTCTCTTGTGACCCTTACGATTACTCAATTCGTCACTCCAATTAGAACCTTGCGATAACTTCGTTCGTCTCTCTCTTGTGACCCTTATGATTACTCAATTCATCACCCCAATTACACCCTTGCGATAATTACGTTTACCTCTCCCGTCTGACCCTTGTGATCACCCCACTCTCCTCAACAAATGTCGGCCCAGCAACAAGGCCATAGAAGACTTAAGATTTGGGGCCATGGACCCCCATATCGTCCTCAAAGGCCAATGATATTTCATGGCTATGCCCGTGGCCGCAGACTAATATTCATGGCCGTGCTATGACAACGGGGGTACGTGACTAACTTTTCCTAATCGCTCTACAATAGTGCTCCCTCTAACCAGAGGGTGAACTCTGAATCGGCCAAAAACTAATAGAAAACTCAATAGAAATCCAATAGCATTGTCTAGTGAATTCGCTAGGCTTTTCTATTAAATTTTTTGCCAGAGATTTTAATTTTCTTTTCAGTGATTTCGGAAATTAGTAATAAATTCGAGTAAATTTTTTAGGAATTCCATAGGTTTTTACAACGTTACACTCTTACCGCTGATAACTGTGCTGGTTAGAATATTCTTCCCAAAACTCAATTGAACAGCGAGATTGTTCTCCTTCAAGTACTGCAGAGAGGCACACCCTGAAATTCCAATATATTCGTTAGGTTTCTTACAATTTACATAGAAATTTAAATGGCACGATGAGGGAGAGGGTTTTCACCTGGTCCTTGAACTCTGACCAATGGAATGTGGAATTTCCTGCAGCAATTGCAGATATTCTCATTGCAGGTGCAGTATTTGTTGACATTTTCCGTCGCCTGTTTAAGAGACATGAATGATACACCGAAATTTTGTTTTGTGGCTCGCGCAACTCGGTACAACGAAGTCTCATTGCGATCTGAAAAAAGGCATTAGCTTAGTCACCACGTACGGGAAAATTCTATTGGATTTGTACTGAATTTTCCATTATTTTTTTGCTATAGCTATATTATATATATTTTGCTATATTATATTTACCTGCGCATTTTTTGTGAATAGAAATGTTTATTGGAATTCATTCCATTGGAAAAATCAATACAATTTGATTGTTCTATAGAATTTATTCTATTGAGATATTTTTATAGAAACGTTTCGGCTCAAATTTTCAAAGTTTTTTTGATCCACTTTTTAATGAAAAGAGAAGGAAAATTGAGTGGAAAACACTTAGAAATTTCATGTCGAGGAATTCATATAGAAAATGTCTCGATATTCATAAAAAAATTGTAAAAAATTCGTATAGAAAAATGAAATTCTACTAATTTTTTCTATAAAATAGTTTCTTGTTGGAAATTTTCTAGGAAAATAATGCGCAGTGAAGCTGCGGAATTCTTCAATTAAATCGGCTAAAATCTAATAGAATTTCCTATAGAATTCGATTTTTCATACAATTTATCCCATTGAGATATTTTCTATCGAAATTCTTCGGCTCAAATTTTCCAAGTTCTTTTCTTTGATTTTGCTCATGAAAAGAGAAGAAACAAGGAATGAAAAAAATAAGAAAAATGATGTCCAGGAATTTCTATAGAAAATGTCTCGATACACAAATTCGTATCGGAAGATAAAATTCTCGGAATTTTTTCTATAAAATATTTTACATTAGAAATTTTCATTAAATAAACGCGCAGTAAATCTGATGAATTCTTCAATAAAATCGGGCAAAATCTAATAGAATTTTCTATAGAAGTTCAATAGGAATCAAATGGAATTTTCTATAGAATTCGATTTGTCTAAAAAATTCATCCCATTAAGATATTTTCTATAGAATTTCTTCGGTTCAAATTTTCCAAGGTCTTTTCTTTGATTTCGCTAATGAAAAGAGAACAAACAAGGAATGAAAAAAAATAATAATAATGTCCAGGAATTCCTATAGAAAATGCCTCGATACAAAAATTCCGATCGAAAGATAAAATTCTAGGAATTTTTTCTATAAAATATTTTACATTAGAAATTTCCATTAAATAAACGCGCAGTAAATCCGCTGAATTCTTCAATAAAATCCGCCAAAATCTATTAGAATTTTCTATAGAATTCGATTTTTCTATACAATTCATTCCATTGAGATATTTTCTATAGAAATTCTTCGGCTCAGATTTTCCAATTTCTGTTCTTTGATTTTGTTAATGAAAAGAGAAGAAACAAGGAGTGAAAAAAACTAAGAAAATTAATGTCCAGGAATTCCTATAGAAAATGTCTCGATACAAAAATTCCTATAGAAAGATGAAATTCTAGGAATTTTTTCTATAAAATATTTTACATTGAAAGTTTTCTTTAAAAAAACGCGCAGTAAACCTGCCGAATTCTTCAATAAAATCAGCCAAAATCTAATAGAATTTTCAATTGAAGTCCAGTAAAAAACCAATAGAATTGTCTATCGAATTCGCTAGGCTATCCCATTAAAGTATAAATTTCCATTACCGATGACTCGTCCATACGCAGCGAAAGCGATTAACAGGAATATCAATAACAGCTCGAACACAGTTGACAGTCGCATTGTTATTCCCTATGTCAGTCCTCTGTTCTCTCCTGTAAAAAGTCATTAAATCATTCTGAGACTGTTTCCGAACCCATGACGACAGTAATAATTGAACAATGGAAACCCACTTGAGTAATGACCCCCGAGATTCAGAACGAGAAAAAGAGAAATAAAAAAAGCAGAATGTGAAAGCCTTTTTCGACAGCCCTTTCCCATTAGTCATTGGTCAAATTTTCAAAAATACTGTACAGTTCTTTGACACTCAAATAGAGAGGGGACTAAGCCTCTCGACTCCGTGGCCTACATCACGGTCGCGGTCAATGCCATGTCTAGTGCGTGTTTGACTGCATGGTTTGTCATGCTTGTCTGTCATTTCTCGCTCAACATTTCGGTTTAGAAATTACTCCGAATGACCAATTATTTCAAATATCCCATACGTATCCCGTAATTTTCCCACTAATTTATCAATTAACTTAATGAAAAAAGATGAAAAAACAATAACAAATTGAAAATTAAGACAATAAATTTTGTTCTTCCAATTAAGATCTGAAGAATGGTGTGAATAAATGATAGAATGATGAAAATATGAATGAAAAACGAATGAAAAAAAATGACTCACTTGAAAAAAAATCCAGGCGCCCGAGTAAACACTAGAAAAATGTGTCTAACACTTCGATTGTACTCCAAGTACTCCTCAACTCTGAATGTTACGAAGGCCAATGTTAAACTGAAGATGCCGCTGAAAGTTCCCCACCTCTGAAGGAGCTCGTTACCATTGAAAAGTCGGTCAAACCTACCTCCACCCCAGGAGCACAGTATTTAGTCAAGTAATATTCTAATGTCGAGAAGGCGAACGCTGGGAATAATAAATCGATGTGCTCTCCCAAACCCATAATTCCATTAATTATCCACTCCATTAGTCCCACATCATCGTTTCCGGTGTTGGATCCTTGAAACCCGAGGCAATGAACCGAAACTACCAATTTGTCCCATTATTTCGACGAAATTCCATTACAAAATTCAATCTTAGATGAAATTACAGGGGAAAGGCGAAGGTAATTTGAGATTTTAAATAGATATAGAACCGAAACTAAGGAGTCTTCGGTATGGGCTACTGTAAGTTCCCCTTTCTCCGGTCAGTGGGTCGAAGAAAGTTGATGCCCGAAGCGGTTCACCTTGACTCGTACAATGAAAATCCTCAATCATCGGAGGAATTCTATTCTAGAATGCCCGCCTCATCCTAAAAAATATAATCCCTCGAAGCTGTCCCAATAAATATAGTTTCTAATAGACAAAAAAACAAGTCCATTTGAATTCTAAATTAATGAATTGGTTTAATAAATTTCGGAAAAGTACAGAAAAACATTTACGAAAAATTAAATAAAGAAAACGTCATCTGTTTTATTAAATTTTTTTATTCTTGCACGTAGAAAAATAATTCGTTGGGGTAACGGAAGCGGATGTCTTCGCTCGGGTTTGATTTGTTAGAATAGCAAGAGGGTTATCCCAGGGCAACGACAATTCAGCAGCGAAGTGGTAAAACACTACAAGTCAATTTTTACGATTGACCAATTGTCAATGAATATCTCGGAATCTAAGGGAGATAGGAAAATTTTTGTTATAACCTTTTTGGTAGAGCCGATTGAGTGCTACAACAAATGTAATCTTGAAAATTTCGCTATCTATATTCCTCAAAAACTCAACTGCGAGATAACTCGACTTAAACCGTTTTGCTACTTGGCTACTGAATTGATTTGCTCATTTTTGAGGAACATGTTTAGTTAGATTAACAAACGAATTGCTATTTTATTATTTTTATTTTCAACGCAAAGCGTCACAAGAAGCTTATGATTGGCAATCACATGTGCCTGGTTTTTCCATTTTATATACAAAGGATTAATTGCAGAATATGGGACAAGAGAAAACAGAAAATTGAGCTAACTGCTGGTATCGTATAATTAAATAGGAAAAATCATCGGTTTTAACTTGTTGGGAGTGCGATGAGGATGAAACATTTTGTGAGGTGTGGTGATGACGAAGAATATAGAGAGCTGTTATTATAACTATTGTAATGAAGTGATGTGAGTGGAAATTAACTTTACCTCCCCAATCGGCATTCCATATGCAGCTGTACGAGTTGCTATATTAATTATCAGTAAAAGTACGAGAAATCAGATAATAAAATGCCGCTAATTTACCAAAATTTTGAACAAATTTCCTGCCGAAAGTTATCCATATTTTCGCAAATCGAAGCACATTAATCTCCAGGAGGCGATGATAAACATCATTATGCTTTAGACTCGAAAAATATTGTTACCGAATCGAATGATTTAATCTATCTTCTTCCCCTCTTTTGTAAAATAATGTTTGGGACAGCTTTATTTATTATTTATTCCTGAGAACTGTCAATAGACACGCCCCTTTGATTGACCTCGAATTATTACTTCCTTAAACTCAACAATATTAATAACTTTGAGCAAGAATTTATTTGGAAATTTCGAGGAAACGGTGACCTTCTGTTATCCCTTAAAATCCACTATTTTTTTATTGCTTCAAAATATAGAATCCATAGCGGGGTTATTTACACTATCGGTAAGGTTTCATACATTTGGTTTTTCCATTGCTTTACTGTATATTCGTCGGTTATATGCGGGGGTTACTCTTGGTAAAGAATTTGTCTACAGCTGTGAGAGTAAAATGGACACTAGACTTTTTTAACATTATTCATAAGTCAGAAACAAATTTATTAATTGAGATCATTTTAAGCTCATCACACAGGGAAAGAATTGTTGTTTGTATTGGGTATCGCGTCAAATGATCCCGGTAAAAAGATCCCGGTCAAAAAATCCTCTCCAAAATGATCCCGAGCAAAATGATCCGCAACAAAATGATCCCCAACAATATGATATGAGCGATAGTAGTAACGAGAATATTTCCCATCCATACTGCACTATTTTCCTTTAAATAAAATCGATAAATTGAAATGTAAACAGCTCAGGTTGTTGAAATTTTTGTGAAGAAATTGATGACTTAGACTGTTAATAGTGTCGTGTTGTTAATAGCGTTTAATGTATTTATGTGGAAAATTATTGTTCAATTTTGTGATGAAAATGATGACTCAGGAATTAATGTATTTATGGAGTATTTATGTATTATAATTGATTTATTAATAGGTCGATTATTGCTCAATTTTGTGATGGGAATGATGCCTCAGGAATTAATGTATTTATGGAGTATTTATATATTATAATTGATTTATTAATAGGTGTTGTTAAAATGTTTTAATTATTCAAATAGACGAGTATATTGTCACTTTTGATGTCGTCCGAGGATCATTTTGTGGAGGATCATTTTGTTGTGGATCATTTTGTTCGGGGATCATTTGACGGGGATCCTTTGTATTGAAATAAAAATTATGAAATTTTATCAACATTTCAACCCGTCATTAACATTTTTAAAAAAGTCAAAAGTGTCCATTTTACCCCAGCCTCCCCTAATCATCTCTCAACAAGCGAGTATTTGCCAGGCTGACAAAATGATTTTTCAACGTGTAATGTTGAAGTGATGAAAATAATGAATGCAAACATTTGAAGAAAGGAAACACGAAGGTGTTATTCTTTGATTCATACACGCTCGTGTTACTAAGTACAGTATAGTACCCCTGTAAAGGGGTCACCCGGTAACCCAGATGAAGTTCTTTGGCCTCCAGCATCAGAGAGCCCGTCCAATGACGTTGTACCACTCCCCTCTCCCCAGTTTGAGGGGTATTGGACCAATCGTGATGAGGTACAAACAGTGAATAAGGAACTAAGGAGACCAAGAAGTTTGAAAACTTGAGGTTTAGCGCAAACCTCAAGAGTGAAACGTGCGTCTGACGAGTTTGTTCGTCGAGTGATTCGGGGTCTGTTCGGGGTTTATATGGAACGCTCCCTTTATTCGTATTTCGTGGGAATATTTAGTCTGTGAGAGGGTCTCTCCCGGAGGGTTTTTCATTTTTTTTTTTCGGAAGTCTCTTCGAGTTTATTTCCATTTTTCATCGTTGGCAAGTCAGTATGACAGTCAAACTCTGGATCATTCTCTCCTGTGCGGTCGTCGCAGTCTCCTCCGCTGGAATACTCGGTGAGATGATTCATGTTCGCTTCTGCTGCCCGTCGATTCGGGATCAACTGTTTGATTTTATTTTCCATGGATTTTTTAGAGACACTTCTGTCGTGGGATATTCGCGATAGTGAGGCGAGATCATCAACAGCCCAGTCCAAGTGCTTGTGTCAGACATCGGGATGCCTTTGCTGCGTCGACCTCAATCTCACGTCAACAATCGACCTGGGTGGACCCGCGTGTGTCAATATCAAACAGAAGGATAAGAATGTCTCGCTGCATATGAGTTATGGAGACAATCCTGTGCACAATGCCACCATTAAGATTGGTTAATATTCGTTTTTCTTGTTGACTTCCCGAACCGAAGGGGGGAAGTATTTCTATTTTTATTGAGTTTAGGGGGAATTCAACTATTTACAGGCGCGAACAAATTTTGTAGGGAGAGGTGGCGGATTCGCGGGAATAGTCTGGTGGATTTCCATTGAACTTTCTATGAAATTGTGGAAGATTGTAGGGAGAAATACGAAGAGGGATGTCTGGCGGAAAATATTCTATAGAAAAAGACAATAAAATTCGGGTTTTTCAGGGGAGAGTGGGGCAAAATAAAATAGTCAAAAAAACGACTGTTTGACGCAATTCAAGGAAAAATTTTTTATTTTATTTTTGGGAGTACTGATGAGAATAATAATTTTCCGTTCAGTAAAATGGAAAATTATTGAGAAGTTTTGATGGGAAAAAATTTTGTCAATGGATTATTCGATTGAAATTCAGTATCATATTTTCCTTTTCCCCCCTCTGGGTCTCCCCCTGAGCCTTGCTCTGGACTTTGGATTTTGCTGTTTCATTTTCTTTTCAATTAATCCATTGACAAAATCTTCGCCCGTCAAAACTTCTCAATAATTTTCCATTCTATTGAATGGAAAATTATTATTCTTATCAGTACTTCCAATAGTAAAAAAAAGTTGATAAAAAAAATATTTAAGAAAAAGATTTTTTTTTTGCTTGAATTGCGTCAAACAGTCGTTTTTTTGACGGTTTCATTTTGTCCCACTCTCCCCTATATGAATTCCCTAGCGATGTGGTAAAACGGTTTAAATCGATTTTGTCTATTGACGAGTTTTCAATGAATATCTCGGAATTTAAGGGAGATAGCGAAATTTTTGTTAAAATATATTTTATATTGCTCAATTAGCTCTACAAAAAAGGCAATTACGAAAATTTTGGTGGTTCCCTTAGATTCGGAGATATTCTTCAAAAACTCAGGTGTGGCCTAAATCGACTTGAGTTGTTTCACCTCTTCGCTACTGAATTATTCTATTGACATATTTTCTACAGAAGTTCGTCGACTTAAATTTTTTGAGTTTTATTCTATTGTTGAAAAAAGAAAAAAATGTGGAGTGAAAAAACTTGGAAAATTCGTGTTGACGAATTCCTATAGAAAATGTCTGAATAGAAAAAGTGGGATAGAACGATGACATTTCACTGATTTTTTCTATAGAATAGTTGCTATTGGATATTTCGCATAGAATAATACGGAGTTAAGCTGCGGAATTCTTTAATGGAATCGGTCGAAACCTAATAGAATTGTCACTAGAAGTTCAATAGAAATCTAATAGAATTTTCTATAGAATTCGTTAGGTTTTACTACGAAATTGTTCCGTGCGTGTATGTATCTATTCGTTCTGCTCTTTCCTCCCCCCCCCCTCTAAAAATTGAAAGTCAATAGAATAATTCATTAGCTACAAAATGCTGTTCAATTTCTATTGAACTTTCTATTAAATTTCGGCCGATTTAATTTAAAAATTCCACAGTTCATCTGCACTTTTTTTTCTATAGACAAATGTTCAATGGGAAATATTCTATAGAAAAAACAATAGAATTCCATTTTTCTGTACAACTTATTCTATTGAGATACTTTCTATAGAATTCTAAGCTTTTTTGTTTAATTTTTATCGTGAAAAGAGAAGAAAAATTAAACGGAAAAAAAATTTGCAAATTATATTCAAAAATTTCTACAGAAATTGTGTTAATAGAAAAAGCAGTATAGAAATAGTTTCTATTGGACATTTTTTATTTAAAAAACGCGTATCAGTGGGGCTACTGAATTCTGCAATAGAATTGGCCAAAAACTAATAGAAATTCAATAGAGCTTTCTGCAGAATTCGTCAGATTTTTTTATGAAATTTCGCGCATGTATGTATCTATTCTTTCTCCAATTTTTCTATTTTTCTTTACGACGTACCATATTCAGATATTTTCTGTAGAAATTCCTAGGCTAAAATTTTCATTTTTTTTGTTTCTTCCTATTAATGAAAAGAGAAGAACAATGGAGTGGAAAAAACTTGGAAAATGTATGGCGAGAAATTCTTATAGAAAATGTATGAATAGAAAAGTTGCATAGAAAAATAAAATTCGATTAATTTTTTCTGTTAAATAGTTTCTATTAGACATTTTCTATTAAAAAACGCGCCTCAATGAAGTTGCGGAATTCTTCAAGAGAATCGCCCGAAAACCACTCGAATCTTCAAAAAAAGTTCAATAGATTTTTAAGAAATTTTTTCGTGCGGGTATCCATTCTCCCCCCCCCCCCCGCCCCCAAAAAAATTCAANGAAAGTTAATGGTATTATAAACAGCATCAGACTTTCAATTGAAGATAAAACGAATGGATGCGGAAAAAATTGAAATTAATTTTGTTTGTGTTGAGTAAAATTTTCGATAGAAATACCTAGCGAATTCGTTAGAAAATTCTATTGGATTTCTATTGAACTTTTTATTAATTTTTGGCCGATTCTATTTCAGTAGCGAAGTGGTAAACCGGTACAAGTCAATTTAGACTATTGACCAATTTTCAATGAATATCTCGGATTTTAAGGGAAATAGCAAAATTTTTGTTATACCCTTTTTTGTAGCGCCGATTGAGAGCTACAATAAATGTGATAACGAAAATTTCGCTATCTCGCTTAGAGTCCAAAATATTCTTCAAAAACTCAACTGGGAGATAAGTCGACTTGAACCGTTTTACCAGTTCGCTACTGATTTCAATGTACAATAGAAAATATTTAGTAGAATTCGATTTTTCGGTATACCTTATTCTATTGAAACATTTTTTATACAATTTCCTTGGCTTAAATTTGCCAAGTATTTTCGTTTGATTTTTTTAATGAGAAGAAAAGAAAAATAGAATGAATAAAAAATCTTACAAAATTTGAGCCGAGGAAATTCTATAGAAAATATTTGAAGAGAATAAGTTGTATAGAAAAATCTCTTGACTTTTCCTATTGAATATTTTCTATTGAACATTCAATAGAATCGATCGAAACCTAATAGAAAGTTCAATAGAAATCCAACAGCGTTTTCTGACGAATTCGTCAAGTTTTTTTATTAAATTTCTTCGTGCCTGATATCTTCAAAGAAGAGCTTCACGAAAAATTCAGTGGCTCATTTAGATTTTAAGGAACTTATCGTCAAGCGAAATATATCACTGTAATAATGGATGTTGAGAGATAAAATTTATTAATTTACAGCGGACGCAGCAAATAAACCGACGTGTATGAATCTCCTATCAGACCTAGCTCAACTCTGTGCCAAATTCACATCAATGAAACATCAGGATTTAGGCCACGACGGGTGTCTCGTTGTGGAGCCCGCTCTAATGCGAACACCCCAGGCTACTTACCACATGGGCTGCTTTAATTTCAACCAGGGAGTCCGGCAGATTCAGTCGTCAATAGTGTAATTATGATCACTGAAATTAAGGGGAGACTACTCTCCTCAATAAGTTTTAAGAGTTGCGGGCGATTGGAGTAAGATTTCTCATGGATTGAAGATCGATTATATATATCTAAAAACGAATAATTAGTGAAAAAATTAATCGTTTATTGCTCGTTTGCTCCGCACACGCTTAAAATGTTAAAACCAGTCCAGGGCCTCCAATTTTAGAGCTACAGAGTGTTCGGAATTTTTGAAAAAATGTGTAAAAAAATAATTACGAATTAGTTTCTGAAATTTGACTCCCACAGCTAATTTTGTTTTGTTTAATATAAAAATCTGTGCCATTCATGTAAAATAAGCAAAAATATTTTGTGGCCTATTCTAGATGAATGGTGCAATTTTTTTATTAAAAAAATAAGGAGGCTACTCCCATATGACCCCCATGATCATTATTCTGACCCTTGTGACCCTTAATCTGACCCTCGTGACTCTCATTATACCCCTCGTGACCCTTATTTCGACCCTTCATTTCTGACCCTTAAGTTTGGAGTTTTAATTTCAAACACCAAATTTTCATCACCAAAAGTCAATTTGGATTTTTACAATGTAATATTTTGAGACCCTTATTTTGACCCTTGTGGCCCTTAGTTTCTGACTCCCATGACCCTTATTTGGACTTAATCTGATGTTTGTCATCCTTAATCTGACCCTCATTTGGATCTTCAATTTGACCCTCATTAGAACCCTCGTGACCCTTACTTTGACCGGGGTGACCCTTAGTTTTTGACTCTTGGTTTTTGACCCCCATGTCCCTTATTTGGACCCTTACTCTGACCTTTGTGACCCTTAACCTGATCCTTGTGACCCTTATTTAGACCTCTAATCTGACCCTTGTTACCCTTATTTGGGCCCTTAATCTGACCCTTCTGACCCTTAATTTTGCGACTCTTAATCTGACCCACATAGCCTTTAATCTGACCCTTGTGACCCTCATGATTCTTATTTTGACCGTCGTGACCTGTATTCTGACCATTGTAACCGTTATTCTCACCCTCATGACCCTTGTGACCCTTAATTTTGGAGTTTCAATTTCGAGTACCAAATTTTTATCACCAGAAGTCGCTTTTGGATTTCTATGCCAATTCCAATAGCCCATGACTTTGAAAACTCATAGTAGTCTCCCCTTAACATATTGGGAGAGTGGGATAAATCGAGGGGAGTATCGCCTCCCCATTCTCGTCAGGGAGTTTTTTAAATTCTGGGAAATGTTTTTGAAATCTCTTTGAAAATCTTTGAAATTCTATGGAATTTCTAAGGATTTTCAAAGTGTTTTAAAGTTGGGAAAAAAATGAACAATTATGAATTTTAGAAATTTCGCAAACTTGAAATCAGGTCATTTTTTGGTTTAAATGATTGCGCGTGCGAAAAAAATTCATAAAAAAATCTAGGGAATTCGCTAGAAAATACTGTTGGATCTTAGTTAAACTTCCTATTATAATTTTTGGCGGATTTGGATTGACAACATTCTGCTGATAATCTGCGTGTTTTTTTTTTCAATGGAAATGTTCAATGAAAAACATTTTCATGTTCAATGGAAAAAATCAGTAGAATTAGATTCTTCTATACAAGTTATTCTGATGACGTATCGTCAATAGAAATGCTTCGCCTCAAATTTTCTATTTTTTTGTTTTTTAAATGAAAACAGGAAAAAATGGTGTGAGGAACACTGAACAAATTAATTCTTATAGAAAATGCCTCATTATAAAAATTTGTATAGAAAGATGTAATTCTACTCATTTTTTCTATAAAATAGTTTCGATTGGAAATTTTCTAGGAAAATAATGCGCAGTAAAGCTATAAATAATAAAATAATGAGCAGTAAATTTCTCAATAAAATCGGCCAAAACCTAATAGAATTTTCTATAAAATTCTCTAGACTTTTTCTATGATTTTTTTCCTGCTTTTTCAAAGAGAAATGTTCAATCGGTAATCGTCTACAGGAACAATCGATAGAATTCAAATTTTCTGTACAACTTATCCCATTAAGATATTTTCTATAGAAATGGTTCGGCTCAAATTCGTCACAACATATTTCAGTCAGTCAATATATTTTTGCTATTAATTAGCAATCTGCTTCTGAATGGAATTTCTACGACGATGTATTTTAAATTGATTGGTAATTAGGTAGAATAGCACCTCCTACTCATTCGGGATATTGATAGGTAAATATCAACTTTTTTATATTAAATTTGAAGTAATTTGACGGATATTTTGTCGGAACCTAGTTGCAATAAATGAATTTAACCTCCTTTGAGCCATCACACTTAATAACGTGGATGCTCGTGTAGATGTATGGGACTTCCCTTTCTGCGCTTTCCCTTCTAAAAGCAGTTTATGAAATTTCAATTATGAGGTGTTCATATAAATTCAACGTGTAGTGAAGCACTTATTTTTCAAAGTATCAAGCCTCACCAGCACTTAGCATTACCCAGGGTTCGAGACTCGGACGCAGCTGGTATGAACCCCACAAAGGCCAAAATTTGACCCAGTCACCCCCTTCAAGTTATTTACCTAATTGAGTCCAACTCAATTTTTTTCCTGATTTCAATTTCTATTTGTATTGGATGACGAAATAATTCAGCTTCCTCGAAAAATTCGTTGGAGTTGCTATATTAGCACATTACCAATTGATTCAATGATTCATTGCCCCAACGTTAAAATTTCTTACCTTTCCCTACACGCACGAAAAAATTTAATAGAAAAATCTAGCGATTTCGTTAGAACATACACACATACGTACAGACACATGCGGACATGGTCTAAAAGCTAAGTAGCTTATTCCAATCCTGAGGCCAAAATTATTCATCCTGCCCCAAAATGAAAATTTCGGATTTGACGAATACAATGCGTTCGTTCGGAAGCAAAAATCGTACGGGAGAGTGGAGCAAAATGAAACGACTGACACAATTCAAGCAAAACAAAATTTTGAATTTTTTTATTATTGGGAGTACTGATGAGAATAATAATTTTCCATTTATTAGAATGGAAAATGATTGCAAAGTTTTGACGGGAGAAGCTTTTGTCAATGGATTAATTGAAAAGAAAATGAAACAACAAAATCCAAAGTCCAGAGAAAGGCCCAGGGGGAGACCCAGAGGCGGAAAAAGGGAAATGTGATGCTGAATTTCAATCGAATAAAAAAAGAAAAGTGTAATCGCCCTAATCTAATCAATTGAATTATAGATGAAGTATTTCATATTACTTGAAAAGAGAACTGTAGATAAAATTGGTGAAAATTATTAATATTGTCGTCTCAATATAAAAAATATATGAAAAACCTTCGGGAGTTTCGAATGAGAAGAGAACATAGACTCAGCGATGACGAGGTCTTAGTTTGGCTGCTGGAGAGTCAGGGGTCAAGCCGACTAGTTGACGTCAAGACCGAGATCTAACGGGAGTGGGATTCATATGTGGAGGTAGTCGCTACGCCATATCGGGGGTTCGAATATCAGTGATTTTTTTGTACCGCCTGTTCTTTTCTACCAAATAGAAAATCATTATTCTCATCAGTACCTACTCCCAATAATAACAACAAGTTCATGAACAAAAGTTGATAAAAAATTTTTTCTTCCGAATGGAAGCATTGTATTCCTCCGAATTTAAGTTTCCAGTTTTCTTCGTGAAGATGAATTTGGGGGTCAGGAGTCCGAATCTGATGTTTTTAGACCCTGTCCGTATGTATGTATGTATGGGCGTGTGTATGTGTGTATGTGACCGATTCAGTTTTTTCACGATAACTTCTAAAATAATTATCTGAATCAATCGAATCTGGGCTAGAAATATGCGTTTTTATGTTATACAGACCGAGTTCGAAGATGGTGTCGATTGCGCTTTTAGTTTTTTGATTATTCTAAAAAATTTGGCCCAAGGTTGGTCCAATGTCGGCGCAAGGTCGGTGCAGTGGTGGCACAAGGTTGGGCGCAAGGTTGGCGCAAGGTAGTCTTATGGGAGTCTTATGGGTGTTTTATGGGGGTTTATAAGGGTCATATGGGGACGTATATCATCAGTTAATGGCAAAGTGCAATGAAAAGGCAATATCCATTCGGAAGCATATTGCTAATTCATTAGCAAAAACAGGCACCACAATTAACACAATTGAAAGTACTTGCCCACTTGTTTTACTTGAATTGCGTCAAATAGTCGTCTTTCGCTTATTTCATTTTGCCCCATTTTTCCCTAATAATTATCAATAATTCAAATCGTTTCGTCTCTTGATTGCCGGAAACAGTGAGACAACTCCACCGACCCCGGAGGACGAAGAAGAGGAAGGTCTCAATACAGAGGAGCTGCTCGCAGCAGTATCTTCCACAGCTGAGCAGGGTTTCGCCCTGTTCTCCCAATGGTTCCTGAATCTCAACCCCAAACTGAACATCACCAACGCCCAGAAGGAAGAGTCCACCCAGGCCCCAGCAGTTCGCCAGGAGTCCAGCGAGGAAGGGAGATTAGGCAGAGCCCTGGGTAACACCCACTCAACAACCCCAGATGAGCGCAGCGAGGAGCGTTTCAAGCGGCTCCTCAGTGCCCAGGACAACATAATGCGAGAATCCGCGAGGATTGGACCTGTCAACGACGGCCAGACGACCTTCATCTTCCCCAAGTCAATGGAAACACCCCAAATTGCTAAGAGTCAAGCACCATTTGTCCCCAGAGAGTCACGAAGAGGTGGACGTGCCTACAATATTCATCAACACGTCAACGAAATCTAATCAATTATTATTTTCATTTATTTTTCCTCTATTCACTATTTAACAAAATCACTTTTTACCATTTTCACAACAATTTTCTCCCCTCGAAAGCATTTTTTGTAACGATAAAGCACGAAAAAATTCAACCCGATGAAGAAAATGAAAGGATCTAAGTGATTTTTGCTTTTTCATTTCTATGCTTGCGATTATATACAGGTGTGTTATATAAATTTTATTTATAAAGAAATAAAAAAACATTTTTCACGTAGAAAAATTGCTTCTAGGCAAATTCGTACGCTTATATCATTAGACATTGGTATGTTTTAATGTAATGAATTTTAATATTAATAATTATAATAAAATGGTGTATAGATACGTCTGTATTTATTCAACATAATGGTATCGTGATATATTTTCAACTCGAGACTTTATCGAATTTTTCACATTTCTCTTTTTTTCTGGTTTGGGAGAAAGAAATGCACCCGGTTTGTTCGTTAACTTTAGGAATCGTTAATAAACACATTATTTTTGCTGTTCAGTTCTGGAAGACAAGTTTTTCCTAATTAAAGTAGTAGCTATATGCCTTTTCTATGGTGAGAAGTATTCGGAGTGGGAGGGGTAATCACTCTGATTTTTTTTGTAGATTTTGAATAATATTATTTTTTATATTTTCGTCAAAATGACATTATTTGATTGATGAGTAATTGAGAATTTTTATTATTTCAATGGAAGAAATAGAATATAATTTGAAGATTTTCAATTTGTTGAAACGATACTTATAATTGGACATATGGATCTTAATTATTATGATAACAATCAATAATGAAATATGAGATATGTCAATTTCTCGAATAAAGGATAATATTGATCTTCAATATTTTCATTAAACTATTAATGAATAATTGTGATTGAATTTTTTTACATAGATTGATTAAGTTTTTCCATTCGTGTTAGAAATTGGAGAAAATTAAGTTTTTCCGGATAAGTTGGATATTATATTGGATTAGAAAAATAATTCAATTGTGAAGCGGTAAAACGGTTCAATTCGATTTTCACTATTCGTCAGTTTTCAATTAATATCTCGACATCTATGGGAGAAAGTAAAATTTTTGTTATAACCTTTCTCGTAGCCCTCAATTCGCCTCACAAAAAACGTTATTACGAAAATTTTCCTATCTCCCTTTGATTCGGATATTTCTCGAAAACTCAGTTAATTGAAAGCTAAGCCGACTTGAATCGTTAATCCCCCTTAATATAAAAATGAAAAAATGAATCTAGTTTCATTACGGGTTACAAAAGTAATCACGAGATTCATGAGTGATTACCTCCTCGCACGTACCCCCCTCCCTCAAAATTCCGGCTATATTGTTCCCAAAATAAACGCATCTGTATAAATCCCCCTCATATAAAATATTGCAATAGGGTGACTAATGCAGCATGGGACTCACCCTCGAGATAAAAAAATTGTTCGTTCCGCTCCAGTAAAAAAATTTTGAATCAACAATTCGACTAGACACTACAAATAAATTCCCCTTGAAATAATCGACAACATACCCCCAATAATCATCTCATATTAAAAATATCCATCTGTTATTTTGATTTTCATCTTTGGAAAGGTGGCTAGAGATTAATAATCGTTCAGTTATTTGGATCATGTTAAATCTACCACAATCTACCCTAAAATAATAAATTCAGGAATGAAAAATCTCCTAGGCTCATCAGGACTTGCGACAGCTCTTCCCAACATTCTCCTTCGTCCTTTTCGGCACACGCCTGCCAACATGCAGCACAACGTCCCCACTTTTAATGACCTTGAACTCGACGATGGCTTCAGCATGCGTCATTCCATGCAGGGGTTTGGAATTTATGGATAATATTTCATCGCCCTCCTTGAGGGTCCCCAGATCGGCAGCCTGGCCATTCGGAAAGACAGTTTTAACGTAAATTCCCATGTTTCCTTTGGGACTGTCCGTGCCCCCGACGATGCTGAACCCCAGGCCTTTGTACCCCGGCCCCTTGAAGAATCTCGTTGTTAATATCGTGAACGAAGCGTTCCCCTTGCCCGGTCGAGGTAGCGTACAGAACTGGGACTCCTCTCCCTCCAGGGTCTCCTGGATGTCCTCCAGTTCGGAGTCTGTGTTGAGTCCCTCATCCGCTTCGTGGGTTCCCTGCCACGCCTGCACGTCCTGCTGACCCCTTCCACTTCTTCCTGAGATGTTCGCAAAACTTCGACTGCTGAACCTCAAGGAAGACTTGTTCCCACTGCTGGCTTCAGTTCCCAGGGAGGAAGTCCCGTCTGTTCTGTCGTGGCTAGACAGTCTCGAATTCTCCGCGTAATGCGTCACTTTTCCTCCGAGAATGAAGTCTCGCCGCCTGGGGCTCACCCTGGGTATGTGAATCTCCTCCTCAGTGTCCTTCCTCGAACCCCTTCGAGTCCCCGATTTACTCCTGAATCTCACGTTCTCGTAGACGTTCTCCTGGGGATTCTTTGGTGAGGCCTCGGTGTCCGAGTCAACTATTGACCGTGACGTCTTGAATCTCACGTTCTCGTAGGAGTGATCTCGATGCTCGGAGTTACATCTTCTCAGGGGCTCCCGGAAGCTCGTGTTCTCGTAGATGTCGTCGCTGGTGTAGGTGGGGGGAGTGGTTAGGGAGAGGGAGAGCGGGCCCTCCTCCGGGGGGTCGACCCTCTCGGGGGCTGCCGGCGATAGGGGGCTCGGAACGTAGAAACTCGAGACTGCGTCCTTCGGGGGGAAGACTTCTGCGACGCTCAATGCTTTTCGCTTTCGGATACCTGCGTTCAGCTTGCTGAATTTGTTTCGAAGGACGTTCTGGATGTCGGCAATACCTCGGCTAGTACCTGGAATCAGGCGGGTTTTCGGTGAAATTTTGGTGGCTTTTAAGGATGTACTACACCCATTTCGGCCAAAAATCAGGTTTGTTCATTTTTCTGGCAAATTATTGATCACATTGACGTGAAAAAATATACCGTTTTTGCATTCTATCATTACTTAATGACTCACGAAATTTCATGATCGTGCAATCATGTTCCTGCATTTTTTCTAAAACTTTTTGGAAATTCATAAAACTTGAATTTTGGCGAAAAGGGTGTAATACACTCTTAAGGATTTAGAGATGCTTGGGTGAAAGGTGTGGCTGGCAGGTTTAATATTTATTATTCATTTTTCATCATGATATTAATCCTTATATTGTCAGTCAATGAATCTGGTACAGGACTTCACGTAGAAAAAAAATTTACAGAAAATATTCTACAGAAAAAGTCAATAGAATTCGATTCGATTCTCGCTTCGCTCGGTTAGATCGCGGTGTTCGGGTCTAATGGCATAATGTACTATTTTCAAAAATACGTTTATTTGATTGTACTATTTTTTAAAAATATCCTCCGAAATGTGCGTGCGCTAGCGTGCTTCTCTTATGGCGCACTAATACTCGGATCAGCCCCCACTCCCGTCACACCGAGACGATTCGAGACTTACGCGAAGCAGGGATAGGAGGCAATAATATTAGATTTTAACAATATTAAAAAAGGATTATCTCCTTATATTGTTCAAAGTTTAACTATATTTAACAAACTTAACATATTATAGAATTTATTAGCTAAATTTTCCGATTGATGGTGAATAAAATATTTGATAATACTGAAATGTAATTTTTTAGTTAACAAGCTAATTCTAACCTTAGGTAATTGATTTTAGATTATCCAAATAATCGTCAATCTTCCTACCTAAATTATTGGTTCATAGAATATTTCGATATTTAAATCTACAAATTGATGGTTACTTTAATATTTAAAATTTTTAAGATTGATGTTAAAAATTGACAACTTTTCAATTTAACGGTAATTATGATTGATTAATATGCCTATCATTGACGCGAAGCAATGGTGTAATATTTGACCCGGTCAGTTTAACGTGAACGGCAGCCTCCCCTTGTGTAAGACTAAATGGGCCTTCCTTGTTCACCTCATATTTTTGTCATTTTATTAACACGTTTAATGTTGTAAACACTCGATGAAACAAAGCAATTTATTTACTTCAATCGGTAAATGAAATAAGGAAATAAGGATATTAAAAAGCGATTATCTCCTTATATTGTTCAAAGTTTAACTATATTTAACAAACTTAAAATATTATAGAATTTATTAGCTAAATTTTCCGATTGATGGTGAATAAAATATTTGACAATACTGAAATGTAATTTTTTAGTTAACAAGCTAATTCTAACTTTAGGTACTTGATTTTTGATTATCCAAATAATCGTCAATCTTCCTACCTAAATCATTGGTTCATAGAATATTTCGATATTTAAATCTACAAATTGATGGTTACTTTAATATTTAAAATTTTTAAGATTTATGTTAAAAATTGACAACTTTTCAATTTAACGGTAATTATGATTGATTAATATGCCTATCATTGACGCGAAGCAATGGTTTAATATTTGACCCGGTCAGTTTAACGTGAACGGCAGCCTCCCCTTGTGTAAGACTAAATGGGCCTTACTTGTTCACCTCATATTTTTGTCATTTTATTAACACGTTTAATGTTGTAAACACTCGATGAAACAAAGCAATTTATTTACTTCAATCGGTAAATGAAATAAGGAAATAAGGATATTAAAAAGCGATTATCTCCTTATATTGTTCAAAGTTTAACTATATTTAACAAACTTAAAATATTATAGAATTTATTAGCTAAATTTTCCGATTGATGGTGAATAAAATATTTGACAATACTGAAATGTAATTTTTTAGTTAACAAGCTAATTCTAACTTTAGGTACTTGATTTTTGATTATCCAAATAATCGTCAATCTTTCTACCTAAATTATTGGTTCATAGAATTTTTTATTTTGATATTTAAATCTACAAATTGATGGTTACTTTAATATTTAAAATTTTTAAGATTTATGTTAAAAATTGACAACTTTTCAATTTAACGGTAATTATGATTGATTAATATGCCTATCATTGACGCGAAGCAATGGTTTAATATTTGACCCGGTCAGTTTAACGTGAACGGCAGCCTCCCCTTGTGTAAGACTAAATGGGCCTTACTTGTTCACCTCATATTTTTGTCATTTTATTAACACGTTTAATGTTGTAAACACTCGATGAAACAAAGCAATTTATTTACTTCAATCGGTAAATGAAATAAGGAAATAAGGATATTAAAAAGCGATTATCTCCTTATATTGTTCAAAGTTTAACTATATTTAACAAACTTAAAATATTATAGAATTTATTAGCTAAATTTTCCGATTGATGGTGAATAAAATATTTGACAATATTGAAATGTAATTTTTTAGTTAACAAGCTAATTCTAACTTTAGGTACTTGATTTTTGATTATCCAAATAATCGTCAATCTTTCTACCTAAATTATTGGTTCATAGAATTTTTTATTTCGATATTTAAATCTACAAATTGATGGTTACTTTAATATTTAAAATTTTTAAGATTTATGTTAAAAATTGACAACTTTTCAATTTAACGGTAATTATGATTGATTGATATGCCTATCATTGACGCGAAGCAGTGGTTTAATATTTGACCCGGTCAGTTTAACGTGAACGGCGGCCTGCCCTTGTGTAAGACTAAATGGTCCTTACTTGTTCACCTCATATTTTTGTCATTTTATTAACACGTTTAATGTTGTAAACGCTCGACGAAACAAAGCAATTTATTTACTTCAATCGGTAAACGAAATAAGGATTCCAAACGTGCAAGACAAAACGTCAGTTGGGTTTGTGCTCATGCTGTGCGCACACAAAAGAGGAGTTCGGAAACTTTAACCGCCGTTTTCTCCGAATTAGGTTTTTCGAGACGATGCCAAGAACATTTGCAATACCTGTGGACTAGGGATGTGAGTGACAAAAATGACCGGTCAAATGACGGTCAATTACCGCGGTCATGAAGTGTAATTACCATATCCATAAATCTGACGATTCGGTCAGGAATTTAAAAAATGACCAATTCAATTCTGGCGGTCAATTCTCATCTATATAGATGACATACAGAAATTTTTATTCGGTTACTCGGTGTCGGCAAGGTTACTGGCGGTCATAGGGACCCTAGGTCGCCTAACTAATGAAATAAAATAATCAAAAATTTGACCGAAAAAATTACCAAAAATAAAATGACCGTCAATTTGGATCTATATAGAGGAATTTTGGTCATTTTCTCAAATTTTTGATGCTGGTTGTTCATGACGGTCATTTCACATCCCTACAGTGGACCTATCCTCATGAAATTCATCATAATGAATTCGCTACACAATTTCTTCGCCGATAGCGACTAGTTTTTTCTATTTTTTCCAAAAATAATGTTTTTATCGAAGAACAACTGCTGCTATTTTGAACTGGAATGACACCAGAAATTTTATATACGTGTTCTATTCGTAATAAAATAAGTTAAAAGATTCATTGGGTCCTCATCGGCAATATCAATTCATATTATTTACTAATTGTCTTTCATTTTTCAATTTCAAGTGAAAAAACTTTTTTGTTGTTGGCTCAACGATTGCAGTGGGTCTTCTTTGGCAGCTTGGAAAATGAAAATATTGATGAAACAGATAAATATATTTTTTTGTAAATATTCTTGAATATGTCATCTTCGAAGTAAATTCAAGTTTTTCTTGATAAGTCTGTAATTTTGTGAAAAAAATCTTGAAAATTGATCTGTTTCGGTATCCTCTAGATGTATGTGGGGCCTTAAAGGCTCAAACTGGTAACCTGAGGGTCGTGGGTTCAAATCCAATTTCCTGTGATTTTTTACATTCTGCTAAATTCACAATCTGTTAATTTCTTTATGAAAGTATAGAAATCAAACGAAGAATACCCAATTCCTATTATCGTTTGATTAACAAATTGACAATCTTCAAATAAGATTATTCATTGATACACTATTGAAATGATTGAAACCCTCAATTATTTATTGCCGAAATAATGAAAAATTCCGCCTTGTTATTGGAAAATGATATTATAAACGATTGCTATCAAATCGTCATCGTTCTTCTGATAAAAAGTGCGTCTCTCCCACTTGAGCATTGAATACTTAAAGCGATAAATGAACGAACATTCTTCGGAACAATAAAATCCATTTTTTTTATCCTTGAGACGTGGCAATCATCACCGTGTGAATTCCACTCCGGAAGTGAGACAAGTTCAGAAATTTCAATGCTCTCTTTTTATCATGAGGAAGTCATTGATTACACACCTGGCAATCTTAAGGACGACGTCTGAAGCAACTTTTTTGTTGAAGTTCTATCACGTGACTTAGGTGCTGGTGATGCTTCTCTACTCGTTGGAGTAGATCGTACACCATGAATAACGGTACGCTGACGGCCCTCCTGTATCAGAGGATCTTCCTGGGGCTCGGAAATCTCCTGTACTGAGTACCTCCTTCGTAATTTCCTCCATCTCTGACTAATGCTCTTATTCCAAAGATTGAGATCTGGAACAAATTCAAATTTTGTTAGTCATCAGAAGCACGAAGAAATTTCATAGAAAAGCCTGGTGAATTCGGTAGAAAATTCCATCGACCTTTCATTGCAAATTCTATCAGGGGTTGGCCGATTCTATTGAAGAAATCATTAAGACATTTTCTATAGGAATTTCTCGGCCTGAATTTTCCAAGTTTTTCCACTATTTTTCTTCTCTCCATGAAAAAAATTCAACAAAAAAATCGAAAATTCAAGGCGAGGAATTTCTATAGAAAATATGTCAATTGAAAAAACTGTATAGAAAAATGGAATTCTCCTGATTCCGTTCATATTCTATTTAAAAAATCAGTGGAATTCAATCTTTCTATGCAACTCTTCCATTGAGACGTTTTCTATAGAAATTCTTCGACATAAATTTTCTGAATTCTTTCCACTCTCTTTGTCTTTTTTCAAACAAGAAACTTAAACAAAAAAGCTTGGAAAATTCACCCAAGGAATTTCTGCAGGAAATATCCCATAACAAGTTGCACATAAAAATCGAATTCCCCTGATTCCTTCCATAGAATATATTCCATTGAACATTTCTATTGCAAAAAAAACGCAGATAAGCTGCGGAATTTTTTAATAGAATCAGTCAAAGCCTAATAGAACCTTCACTAGAACCCGAATACACTGTTAGAAATTTTCTGAAATTTCATAGCAAATATTATAGCAAATCTCACGAGAGTGACATCAAATCGAATTTAGGGAAAAAATGGTTATGAAATTCAAGTTTTAACTAGAATTCACGGAAATTCATGAGTCTTCAGTGGGAGTGAGATGGAAAATTCACAACTTGATTGAATTTTCAGTGGAACATGAATATTCAGAAACAAAATTACATGAATTTTCAATTTTTCTCTGAATTTTCCTGATGTTTCTGAATTTTAACAGAATAATTGAAATGAAAAATCAAGTACTTTATTGATATCCAGATCATTTGAACAGAAAGTCAATGAAATATTTGATTTTTCAACGACAACACGCATAAAAATTTCAATAGAAAACCTAGCGAATTCGCTAGAAAATTCTATTGGAATTCTATGGAGTTTCTACCGGATTTCTATTGGAATTTCATTAAAAAATTCTACTCGTTTTTTGCGCTGATTCTATTGCATATTTGATAGGAAACGGTCAATATATTTTGAATTCTGTTTGCATTTTTCTATTGGAATTATTGGGCGCAAATTTTTCAAGTTTTTTCCGCTGGATTCTGTTTTATTCTGCATTACACACAAAAACTTAGAAAATTGATGCCTAAGTATTTCACAGAAAACATCTCAAGAAAAACTTCAAACAGAAATTCGAATTCTATTGACTTTTTCTTATCGAATATCCAACAGAATCAGCGCGAAAAACAAATCGAATTTTTCAATAGAATTCCAATAGAATTTTCTAGCGAATTCGCCGGGTTTTCTATTGAATTTTTTCATAAATGAAGACTTCCTGAAATTTCAGTGGAATCTGAACACGATAAAAATTTCCGGAATACGGCAGGAAAAAATTCAACCGAAAATTTTCAACAGTGTACAACTCTACCAAATTCGCCATACCTGCCCATCAAATTTCAATAATTCAACAAAACCAAACAAAAATATACAATTGAGAATAGCGTCCATTTTCCCCAAGTCGCAAGGAATGTGTTGTCTCCTTCTTTTCCTCTGAATCATAAATAAGCGATGATGCTCGAAATGGAAAATCGTGTGGAATGAGAGGGTCAATGAATTAAATTGTCTCCGAACAGTGCCAGCATTACTGCCCTCATCGATAGAAATCTACTCAACGCGATTCGAAGCTCCCCATCATATCAGAAAATTCAAAAATCCTGAAATCCCGAAACTCGGCGATTGAGATTCCGCCAACGCCCGCGCGCATATCGTCGCATTGTTGCCCGATGGTTTCAAATGTTGACTTTCACTCGGGTTTTTTTTTCCCCCTCGAAGTGAGGCCTGACCCCAGCACTACCGTCTTCCGACGAAAATCATGATGCGATCCTCCAACAATTCACTTTTACCCGAAAAAAAAATTCCGCTGGAATAATTTGAGGGGTTTAGCAAATGTAAATGTATTTTCACGGAATTCACAGCACAAACTTGGACAACTTGTAGGTCCTCGGTTCAACAACCATCTGCAGCTCCAGGCGAAATAATTGAAAGTAAAAGTAGAAGAATCCGACGATAAAGGCGAGCATTATCTCCGCGAAGAGCTGACGAACGGATCCAATGGATTATTATTGAGTTATCGGGGGTGAGAGTGGGAGTGGGAACTCAACAAAATGGGAAATGAAATAAAAAAATGACGACGTAACACGTCGATACGGTGCGCGGCCGCGTCGAGGACTGAAAAGAAGAGAGAAGAGGTTGTACAGTGCTGGTGGAGGTCTGCATGGCCGTATGGCTTGACGCTTGGCTGTTTTAACACTGACCCGTCCTTCTATGTATTTAAGTACATGTATATTATGTGACGGCCCAAGTCCCTTGTGTTTATTGTGGCGCGGTACGATGCACGTGCGAGGGGACTGTGAGTAATACCGAGGGGCATGCCGCATTGTTGTAACAATTTAGACATTCTCCCTTCAACCACACCTTTGTCACATCACTTTGAAAACTGCCCGCTGGAGAATTTAAAGAACCGTTGAATACGTAAATACGGAAATATGAGTGGCGATGGGGTATTGTGGGGGGAATACATTTTTTAGGGGAGGGGGAGCTGAATGGGGAATATAGTACTTGTTTTTTTGGAGGCGAAGTTGAAGGGAAGTCGTTAGGAATGAAACGGGATTCACCAGAATTTTGGGATCTCGCTTGGATTTGAGTCAAAAATTGAGTAGAAAATTCTAGCAAATTCGTTAGACAATTCTATTGGATTTCTATTGAACTTTCTACTAGTTTTTAGCTGATTCGATTGAAATGTTCAATAGAAAATATTCAACAGAATAAGCCAATAGAATTGGATTTTTCTAGACTTATTGTCTTCAGATATTTTCTATAGAATTTCCTCGGCACAAATTTTCTAAATTCTTTTCATTCTATTTTTCTTTTCTCCTCATCAAGAAAATCAAACAAAAAAACTCAGAAAATTTGACCCGAAGTAATTCTACAAAAAATAGTAACTTTTTCTATAGAATATTTTCTATTGAACATTTAGATAAAATCGGCCAAGGACTAATAGAAAGTTCAATAGAATTGTCTAGAGAATAAGGTTTTTCTAGTAATTTTTTCGTGTGTGTAAATTTATCTGATTAGTTGAATATGAAATTTCAAAGGTTCTGAATTTTTTAATAATTCAATGAACTTTCTCATGAGAATGAGGCGTGAAAATAGTTCAAATTTAGGGATAAATGCATTAAATTAAAAAATTTTGAAACTGCAGGGAGACGAGAAGACGCATGAAGAAATTCAATAGAAAACTTAATGAATTCGCTAGAAAATTCTATTGCAATTTTATGGAGGTTCTATTGGAATTTTATTGAAAAATTCTACTTGTTTTTGGCGCTGATTCCATTGCATATTTGACAGGAAAAAGTCAATATAGTTTGAATTTCTGTTCGAATTTTTCTCTTGAAATTTTTTCTGTTAGAATTCTTTTTTTTTGCGCAGGATTTTATTTTGTTTTGCATTACGGAATCCGAGTGGCAAAAAACTTAGAAAAATGATGCCTAAGCATTATTATAGGAAAAATCTCAAGAGAAAACATCTGAAGAGAATAGAACCAGCGCAAAAACAAATAGAATTTTTCAATAGAAATCCTATAGAAACCCCATAGAATTCCTATAGAATTTCAATAGAATGTTCAAGCGAATTCGCTAGGTTTTCTATTGAATTTTTTCATACGTGAATAGTTCAACTTACTTGAATTTTCAATCAAAACTTGAATATTTCGTACCAAATTACGCTGAATGTCTCATTAATTGAAAATTTGAGAATATATTTCCATGAATTTTCTTTGCCACATCAGTTCGAAGCTGCTCACTGGAGAATTTAAATGACAGTTGAATACGTAAATAGGGAAATATGAGTGGAGATGGGCTATTGTGGGGGGAATACATTTTAGGGAGGAAATGGGCTGAATGGGAGATTGTTTTTTTTAAGGCGAAGCTGAAGGGAAGTCGTTAGAAATGAGACGGGATTCGCCGGAATTTTGGGATCTCTCTTGGATTTATTTGAAAGTTTACGAAATTTATCTGGTTTACATGAATACAAAATTTCAAAGATTTTGAATTTTTTTACAATTTAAAGAACTTTTTTATGTGAATGATGCGTGGAACTAGTTCAGATTTAGGGACAAATTGATTAAATTAAAATTTTTAAACTGCAAGAGGAGGAGAATTTGTCAACTTACTATTCAAGAATAAATTAATACTCAGTATTAATTACCCTGAATGTCTTATTATTTGATGGGGTATTGTGGAGAGAATAAATTGCAAGAAGGGGGGGGGGGGGGGACTGAATGGGAGATACTTGTTTTATACTTGTTTTATTCAATGGAATTTCAAATTTTTAAAACTGCAGGGAAACAAGAATTCTTCAACTTACTTATATTCTTAGTTAATTGAAAATTTGAGAATATATTTTCCTGAATTTTTTTTCTCAGATCAGTTTGAAACTACCTGGTGGTGAATTTAAAGTGCATAGGGAAATATGAGGGGAGATGGGGTATAATGGAGGGAATACATTTTAGAGAGGAGCGGGGGGGGNGGTGAATGGGAGATACTTTTTTTGGAGGTAAAGCTGAAGGGAAGTCGTTAAGAATAAAATGGGTTTCGTAAAAATTTTGGGACCTCTCTTAGATTTATTTGAGAGTTACTCTGGAGTGAATTTATCTGGTTGTTTACTTCAATATAAAATTTCAGATTCTGAATTTTTTTTCTTACATTGGGATTGAGAGAATTCAAAGAAGTTTCTCAGAAGCATAAGGGGTGGAAATACTTCAGATTTAGAGGGAAAAATTCATGAAATTTCAAATTTCACCGAAAATTTGAACGAATTTCAAATTCTTGAAACTGCAGGGTGACGAGAGTTGTTTGACTTACTTGAATTTTCAATCAAAACATGAATATTCAGTACCAAATTACGCTGAATGGTTCATTAATTGGAAATGCGAGAATATATTTCCCTGAATTTTCTTTGCCACATCAATTCCAAACTGGTGAAGAATTTTAAAGTGCGGTTGAATAAGTAAATAGGGAAGGACTGAATGGGAGATACTTGTATATTTTTTTGCAAGTGAAGTGAAAGGGAAGTCGTTAGGAATGAGACGACATTCGTCAGAATTTTAGGATCTCTCTTGAATTTATGGAAGAGTTAATTTTTACCGTTTACGGTTTAATTAATTAAATTGAAATTCGAAAATATATTCTCTGAATTTTTCTGATTTCTATCAGATTTTATGGCTGCATTGACCTGAAATTCGCCGTTTTCATCGACTTTTCCATCAAATTTTGAATTTTAAATGACAAAATTCCTTGAAATGTCAGTGGTGATCAAAATTTCCAAGAAATGTGCCAGAAATTTCGAATAGAACAATACCTCTTCATTAACCTTTCAGCCCTCTCCGAATATTCTAATGAATACAAAGTGAGATTTCGTAAAATTTGACGCAATTCATGAGTATTTTTTCAGAGACTTCTAACATTTCATAGAATTTCCAGACTATTTCCAGAATTAATAATAGAATCAAGAATAAAAAAACTTTATAATAGAAATATTTTGTTTTTGCGTAAACTTTGGTCACGATGTGACTCTCGAATTTCATCTATTATTATTACTATTTTATGTTCGCTCAATTGAGTAATAACAGTGTATTCTTTACTTTCGATCTTGCAACAGTCTAATAGTATATTTAAGAATATACAATTAGAATTTTTTATTTTTTATTAATTCAAGTGCCAAAAAAGGCGCATTGAACTCGATCAGTACACAATTCAGGGTTGCTTTCTTCTAAATTCTCCTCTCCATAAAAAAATACACATTAAGATTCATGAATCATCATAGAACCGCCCAACAAAGCCATGAACCCAAACATCTTGAACTCAACGATCCCAATTTCGAAATTCAGTAATTCTCTCTGGAATAAAAAAGTGAACTCCATTCAAGGAAAACGACTCCAGACCCCGCAAATAAAGAATTCAAAGCACGCAGCGAAGGAATTCCAGAAAGGGAAGCGGAATGCTCCCCTCCCGAGCCCCGACAAGACGGAAAATAAGTCATTTAACGATATCCAAGTACTACGGTTACTTTTTCTCCAGTGAAATGCTTTTCTACCTTTTTAGTCCAATATCAGAATTTTCATTTCAGCCCCAGTTGACCCTAAGTTTCCAGATATTTTACAATGATTTTATTGTTTAAACTTTGCATGTCTGAATTTGAATCTCAATATTGAACCGTTAGTAAAACATTTTCAAAATCTGCATAAAAAATAGAAAGTTCACTTTTGGAAGAAATTTGATGAAATAATTGAAAAATCCCCATTTTTGAAAAATACGAGCATTTCTTTTAAATAATTTATAAACGATCAATTTTCCACCAAAAAATCATTTGTTCAGAATCGTAACAAATGTTTTCATATTCAGAATTATAGAAGTCGATGTCATGCCTACAAAAAAAAAGTTTCCGAATGTTTAAACAGTTTCCATTATTAATTTAAAAACAGCTACTGTTTAAAAAATGATAATTCTATGCAAAATGTAATTTGAATGACGCTAAATATTCTGGATTTTTTTCAAATTCTCCTCACGCAATTTAATTGACAAATTTGATGATTGAAAATGATTCAATCTATTGTGTGGTCTATGCTAAAATGTAAAGGATACGTGGATATCCTTAAGGATTGTTTCAATCGTTTTTTAACAATTTTGAAATGATGTTTATGATGTTTATGATGGAAAATTGATTGTTTATTAATTATTTATAGAAAATGCTCTTAATTTTAACAAATTGCTATTTGTCAATTATTTCATCAATCTTCCTCCAAAAATAAACTTCCTAATTTTTTTCTTAAATTTTTAAAATGTTTTCCAACGGTTCAATATCGAGATTCAAATTCAGACCTGCAAAGTTTAAATAATAAAACCATTGCAAAATGTCCAGCAACTTGAGGTCAAAGGGGACTGGAAATGAAAGCTCTGATGTTCAACTACAGAATTAGAAAAAATGCAAAAAAAATTGAAAAAAATTAAATTGAAAGTAGCATTTCACTAAAAAAAAATGGCTAAAGCACTTGAATATCCTTCAGAAAAAAAAGTGATCAAACCTTGCTCGACTCCACATACGTAATTCCGCCTATCGTCACATAGCGGTTCTCTTTGTCTCTGTATTCGCACGTAGTCAGTCTCGTTACGGTTCTTCAGCCCTCATCTAACCGACTTTGAAGTCATTAATTCTGCGATTAAACCGGCGAGGAGTAAAAACTACACACGCCTCCCTGTGCCACTGAGATTCTATCTCCATGAAAATAAAAAAATAACAAAATCTCCGAACAATTACAGGCATGACGTCAATGCACGGGTTCACCCGAGGGGGTGGGACTGCTGATTTTTTATGATGAATAAATTACGTGGATTTTTCGATAGAAGGAAAGAACGCACAGTCGAGAATTACAGGAATAATTGGATTCAACGATGCGTACCGAGTGGCCTCAGCCATTGTGTACGCATACAGTTAGCCGATTATTCCTATCCCGGTAATGGAACGTAGAATATGGATGGAAAACAATGCGTGTTGGTGAGTGAGCCACGAAGAGTCTTGTTGTGTGCCAGTATGTAAGATAAGATTCACGGTGCAATGCTCTGGTGACACGTCAATGCCCTTGCTTAACGAGCGAATTACCAATATATATCGTCGATACTGATCGTTTGCATTACACGTTCGATGTTACGAATGTTTAATGTTTGAAAGTGAGAAACGGTGCACTGATAGACTGATTCATTTATTCCGAACGAGATTCGTTAGCTATTAACGAATGATAGAGTTGAATATGACCAAATGAATATTCGTTAATAGTTAACGAATCGTTCACTTGAAAAGTGAAAATCGAGTCAAACAAGGCTCCTCAAATGCGCATTTATTAACTATTAACGCATGAAATTTGGTAAGATCAAATAGACCCTCGTCCCCAACCAAATCCATTCGTTAACAATAACTAATCCTTTTTATAAGTGTAAGGTTTTACTATTTTGGAACCCATGGAAAACAATGCGCGCAAAGTGCGCGCCCTGTTCTAGTATCTCAAAATCTAAGGGAGATAGCAACATTTTTGTCACGACCTTTTTTGTAGCCCTCAACTTGCTCTACAAAAAAGGAAATGACGAAAGTTTCGTTATCTCCCTTAGATTAGGAGATATTCCTCGAAACTCAGCTAAGGGCTGAGTCGACTTGAACAGTTTTACCGCTTTGCTACTGTATTGGAGATTATGTTAGTTTTTGGCTGATTCTAGTGAAAAATTCCCCTTTTCTGAAAGTTTTTTAATGGAAAATGTCCCATAGAAAGTATTTTATAGAAAAACACAGCAAAACTACATTTTCCTATACATTTTCTTCGATTGAGACATTTTGAATAGGAATTCTTCTACATGAAGTTTCTAAGTTGTTTTCGCCCCATTTTTTTCCATTTTTCATTACAATAATCAATCAAAAAAAGGTTGGAAAATTTGAGTAGCGGAGTTTCTATAGAAAATATCTGAATAGAATGATTTGTATAGAACTCTACTCATTTTTTCTGTAGAATATTTTCCATTGAACATTTTTATTGAAAAAAAAACGCACGCACAAATGTCTTGAAAAACCTAGCGAATTGATAGAAAATTCTATTGGATTTCTATTGAACTTCTATTGAAAATTCTATTAGTTTCTATTGAAGAATCCGGCAGCTTTACTGCGCATTTTTTGTTGAAAATATACAATAGAAACTATTTGATAGAGAAAAACAGTAGAATTTAATCTTGTTATACAATTTTTTCTATTGATAGTTACTCTATAGAAATTCCTCAACAGCAATTTTCCAAGTTTTTTCCGCTCAATTTTTCTTTTTTCGTTGAAAAAATTAAATAAGAGAAACTTAGCAAATTTGAACCGAGGAGTTTCTATAGAAAATATCTCATTATTTTGTTTTTTTTTCTACAGAATATTTTTCTATTGAAGAAAGCGTGTCGATAAACTGCGGAATTTTTCAATAAAATCGGCCAACAACTAATAGAAATTTCAATAGAAATCCAATAATATTTTCTAGCAAATTCGCTACATTTTCCTACAAAGTTCTATGGCATTTCTATTGGAATTCTATAAAAAATGTATTGAAAAATTCATTTGTTTTTTGCCCCAATTCTATTAAACAGTATACAGCTTTCCCGTGTGTTTTAAATAGATATTTGTTTTAAGAAAAAAGTCTATAGCTGTTCATTGTTCTATGTAACATATTCTTTTGGGATTTTTTCCATGAGAATTCTTCTGCATGAATTTCCCAAGTTTCTTTCTTGGATTTTGTTATAAGAAACAAATAAAAATGCAGCGGAAAAAATTACAGAATTCACGCTCAAGAATTTCTATAGAAGAATATAAATCTATTGACTTTTTTCTACCAAATATCACTTAACAAAATGATATAGTAAAGTTGGACAATCGTCTCCAGAACTGGCGCAATAAATAAATAGAATTTTCTAACGGAATTCTAACATTATTCCAAGAGGATTCTTATAGAGTTTCAATAGAATTTTTCAGAGAAAAGGCTAGTTTTCCTATTGAATTTTTTCATACGTGCATTCTTCGAGGAAAATTCCGTAGTTTTCGAGATCGATGGGGGACATGTGAAGCCAGCACGCGGAGAGAAATTTTCTAGAATAATTCCAGTGCTAGCACAGGAAAAAGGGCGCAAAGGGACGGCCAGTGCCGGCACTGGAAATTGTATTGAGTAGCATATGAATGTTTCCCGTTGTTATATTAAATTTTCACCGAAATCCCGAGAAATGTTACCTTTATTGCACTAAAATTGTTCTAAACAATTTTTTTCGTGTATTTCTGACAATTAAGAGAAATTAGTGGCAACAGTTTTGATAAAACGCAGTATACAAATTTCGTCTTACACAATTCCCCTTCCGAAATACTCCAAAAATGAAAACGAAAAATGGGGGAAAATATAAAAGAATTACATGATTCCAGACAATTTCTCTTTACTAATCAGCGAATTACTTGTTCAACTGTAGCGATATCATTAGATTACATTCGTTTCGTTCGTGGAATGGCATGCGCATGCAGTTTTTGCGGCGATAAACCGGCGCCTGTAATAATATTCAACGATAATTCCACTGGACTATTTCCCCGGCATTACTAAACATTGAATTATTGCGATGGCCGAATAATTTACAATTAATTTCCCTATTCCCTTTAAATCCATAAAAACCTCGAAACAGTCTATTTTTCAATATTAATTACATATGAAACAGAATAAATAGAACAGTAGATCATAACAACAAACAAAAGACAGTAAAATGTTTTCTCTTTAATGAATAATGAAATTCCTGAATCTGAAAACGCAGAGAAAAAAATTAATGAATGAATGAATTCTCTCACCTTTATTTTCACAAACATCACACACAACCATTTTTTTAACACGTTAACTCAGTGAATATAATTCTTATGATCATAATCCTCACTGGAATCAACACCCAGGGCCGCACAGAACCGGAAGTCCCGACTATTAATGACTCAGTAACTCCACGTATGGAGTGAAAATATGGTAAGATGGAGGTTTTTTTTTTCTGAGGTCAGAGGATGAATGGTGACCCGATGATCACAGCCCAGTGAGCAGACAGCTGGGACTATAGCGGTTTTCTACGTATGCCACTGGTGTACCCCACTGTGTTCGGCTTGATTCGGAAATCGGCATTGCGTACTCGGCATTTGGGTAGGGGAGAATTAGGGGGGAGGGGTACGCTGGATCAATATTTGGATGTGGAGGGCAACAAGGGCGAGGGTGACTCGAGGGTGCTCAGAAAGCGACGGTAATTTTTTCGATGGATTCAATTTACATCTTAATCATTTGGAATTTGTTGGAGGCAAAGGGGAAGTCGAGGGGATGAACGCGATATTTCTTGGATCGTTGGATTTTGTGTTATTATAATAATAATTTCATAATAGAATTATCATCAATTGTGCGTGAAGTGGAATTTTACGCACGCTCTGCGCGCGCAAAATCCTACTTTCCACACTCTGCGATAGAATAGCTATTTTCGTTACAACGCCGGTATAGTAGATTATGTCATCCGAGGATTATAAAGCCACATTCGCCAGAAAACACTTTTACACACTTTTAACACTTTTCGTGGGATATAATCCCACGAGCCAAAAAAACACTTTTCCTACGAGTATCGAACGATATTTTTCATCACAATGTGTGGAAAAGGGACGTTTGAGGCACGCGAAGCTTGTCTAAAAAGTTATTTTTTCGCACAGTGTGATGAAAATATTTTTTCTTCACATTATCCATAAAACGACGTTTTACGTACAGTGTGGTGAAAAATAGGGTTCGAAATTCGTGGGAAAAGGTATTCTTTGACTATTGAAAGGGTAAGACTCGCCCAAGACACAGCTCCCACGGAACGATGAATTTCTGCATGGAGAAAATAAAATAGTAAAGATTACTATGCCGGGATCCGTACATAGTAAACGTTATCAAAGTTTTGTAAGTATTACTATGGACATGGTAATGACTACCATGGAACATCGTTATGGTTACTATGGGGCATAGTAAGCTCTACTATGTTCCATGGTAAGCTCTACATAAACTACTATGCTACATACTATGTTACACAGTGAGCATTACTATAGTAATGCTTACTATGTTACATAGTAAGCATTACTATGTTAACATAGTAAAACTATGGAATTAAAAATCCCTTATTATGCCCTTATTAATCCCTTATTATTATGTTAACATAGTAAAGCTTACTATGTAACATAGCAAGCGTTACTGTTACATAGTAACGCTTGCTATGTAAACATAATTAGCTTAACTATGTGGACATAGTAAATCTTACTATGTTCACATAGTTAAGCTCCCTATGTCTCGTAAAATGCCCTATAACACATCATGAAATTGTTCTAAATAATTAAATGCCATCAAGGAATGAAGCGTTACTATGTTACATAGTAACGCTTGCTATGTAAACATAATAAGCTTAACTATGTGGACATAGTAAATCTTACTATGTTCACATAGTTAAGCTCCCTATGTCTCGTAAAATGTCCTATAACACATGATGAAATTGTTCTAAATAATTAAATGCTATCAAGGAATGAAACAGGAGAAGATCAATGTTAGGTACAGAAATATCACTAATTCAAGGACGAGAATTTTCTTGTTGCAAGAACCTAATAAAGGTCCTAATAAAGCCCATTAAAAGGTAAATTAAATTTGCAGCTGCATTTTTATTCATATCAAATGAATAATTTTATAAATGTAAACAAATGCTTTCTTCATACAAGTGAAGACTTTATTAGGTAGAAATTTGGAATCATTGTTTAGATGGCGAAGGAAAAGAATTTATTCATGTGTAATAATTCTCTGTTTAAATCAAATAAATTGTTTATTCATTTCTAATTGATTATCTACTTCTAATGAGTGCATTATTTATTCCATATAAGGTAAATGACCCTACGCTCGTCTAGCTAAGGTAAAAACATCATTAGTCCAATATTTCTATCCAAATGAGCGTGAAGATGCGCTGATTTAAATTACATATCAGAGGGTAAAACCTTCAGAATTGGAATTCATTCATATTAATTATGATAATTACTACTTTTTAATAAATAATCGTCCATCAATGTGAAAAGTCCCATGTCCCTACGCTCGTTTATTTGTCCCTATGCTCGTTTGACACATGTCCCTATCCTCGTCTCGTGATTTGAGTGATATGGAAAGGTTATATCCAAACTAATTACATCGTGAGTATCCTATTTTGTGATAAAACAACATTAAAAAATATTTCGATGCACAAAATTATATTTCCATTGGACAGTCCAACCTTTTAAATGATTTTTTCATCTGTTTAGTCCGTTACCAGTTGACAGTTGGGTGCAAAATGAGCGTAGGATCAATGCCATTTTCATTGTACCTATTCTTTTAATTGGCAATATTTCAGTGAAATATCCGGATACTACTATAATTTATGCATTTTTATTAAATTTTTAACTATTCGAAACCTTAGCCAAGGGATTTTTAATTCCATTTTACTATTGTAACGGAGATATCAACGTTTCAAAATTATGAGTTTCTTAACTTGTGGCTTAAGAATTAACTCTGTCGTAGCACGAGTTGATGTGAATGTGATTTTTCTCTCTTATTATTCAATAAATCACTCTACATTGGTGTCTATAACTTTTCTTATTGACTAAAATAATAACTCCAATCGTACTTCACTCTTAATAGACTCTTGGGACTATCAAAATGATTGAAATGTCATAGCTGGCAGGATCTGAACGAGCGTAGGGACAAAGACGGGCATAGGTACATTTACCTTAATTGAAGTTTTTTTATTTATATAAAGATATAAATTTCAAACGAAAATATTGTAGAATTTAATAGGAAAATCTCAAACAGAAAGTTCCATTTGTTCATTTTTTTTAAAGAGTTTAAGCCTCAAACGTCTTGAGTTTATGAACACTTTAAGAGGCAATCACAAATTTCAACCGTTTAATTCAGAGATAGTTTCTATGTTCATTGGATCATTTTCCATTCACATGATAACCATTTCTATGAACATGGTAGGCATTATTATGAAATATAGTAAGCATTACCACGGGACATAGTAAGCATGACTATGGACCATAGTAAGCATTACCATGTAACGTAGCAAGTATTACCATGGACCATACGGTAATACTTACCATGTCGGTAAGTAGTCCCATGGTGAGCATGACCGTGGGACATAGTAAGGATTACTATGTAGGGACAGTTGAAAACCCTTTTACTGTTATCATAGTAATCTCTCCTATCGCCATGGTAATGTTTACTACTTTTCCTTGCTGACTTTCACTTTTCCTCGTCCGGGTATTGGTATTGATTCTTCCCCAAACTCGTAAAAGCGAAAATCACTACGGAGAAATATCGTTCACGACTAGTGACATAGGTTTTTTTTTATCCGCGTGGTTGGCCAGTCCTCGCTTTCGATTCGGGCGCCAACTCCCCGTAAAAAACCCCATGGCACTCGCCTCGAAATATACTATAATTCTCTCCGCGTACTGATTTTCTCTATGGAATAGTTTCAATCAGACATTTTCTATAAAACGAACTGCAGAATAAAGCTGCGATTCCGATAATAAAAATATTTCATAATCAATTTTTATTGGACCTCTGTACGGATTCTCTTGAAGTTCTATAATATTAGAATTCCATTTGTTTTCTAATAATAATAATAATTTTTTAATGTAATTTTCGTCACTAGGCCCGCGGTTTTCGGGCCTGATGACAAAAAATATTGTTCGACACACGGCCGTGGGAACTACTTTTCTACCTCATATGATTACAGAACTCGCTTTCAGCTTGTCCTGTAACCTCATATTCGCCAGGAAAGTTGCTCACGGCCTAGTGTCGAAATGTACTATTTCATCACTTGTGCGTAAAGAAAAATTTTTGCGCACACTCCTCAGAAACATTTTTTTCAAGTGATTGCTTTTATTCGATTGCAAGTTTTGATTGTGTTTCACCTAGAGCAATAGGCGGAGGAGTAGGCTGGATCAATATTTGAATGCGAAGGGCAACAAGGACGAGGGTGACTCGAGGGTGCTCAGAAATCGACGGTTATTTTTCCGATGGATTCAATTTACATCTTACTCAATTTGAATTTGTTGGAGGGAAATGGGGAGTTGAGGGGATGTATGCAATATTTCTGGGATCGCTGGAATTTTTACTAGGATTATAATAATTTTTTAATACAATTTTCATCGATTGTGCGTGAAGTGGAATTTTGCGCACTTTCCCTAAAAATTTCACCGGTTTTTTCGTTGCAAGGGTTAACTTGCCAATGCGGCCATCGCCCGAGGGCCTTCAGCCAGGCACTTTCCCTATTTTGTGATGAAAAATAGGGTTCGAAACTCGTGAGAAATAGTATATTTCGTAACGAGTGCAAAAAAGTGTTTTTTGGCGAGTGGGAGGTTTATATCATGAGCCGAAGGCGAGCTAAAAAACTTTTTTTCACGAGTTACGAACAATATTTTTCATCACAATGTGGCGGAAATTGGACTTTTAGGCACGCGGAGCGTGCCGAAAAGTTCACTTTTCGTCACAGCGTGATGAAATAGTATATTTCCGGACGAGTGCCGTGAGGTTTTTTATACTCCCGTGGAGTTGGCGTCGGAGCCGTAGGCGAGGACTGGCCAACCACGCGAGTAAAAGAACCCCATGGCACTAGTCGTGAACGATATTTTTCCGTAGTGATTTTCACTTTTACGAGTTTGGGGAAGGGCTGATACCAATCCCCGGACGAGGAAAAGTGAAGAGCAGTAGGGAAAAGTTATTTGACCATTGCACTGATAGAACGGATTAGTTATTGTTAACGAATGGATTTTGGTTGGAGGTTAGGGTCTATTCGGTCGCACCAAATGTTCATTCCTTAATAGTTAACGAATATTCATTTGGTCATATTCAACTCTACCATTCATTAATAGTTAACGAATCTCGTTTAAAATAAATGCATCATTCTATCAGTGTGGATTGTGGAAGTACCCTTCCCTGGGTGGTAGCACTCACCGAACGCACACTTCCCACGGAAAGATGAATTTCTACTGATTTTCTCTTTGATTGATTGATTGATTGATTGAGGTTTATCAGCTGTACATTATGTTGTGCAAAGTAAACATGAAATAACTCATCAAGTAGCAAACAGAAACCCCAAAAAAAGATATAAGCATAGAATTACTAAAAGTATAAGAAGACACATTGAAACACAATAAAGCGAAATAATGCGACTTGAGAAAAATGTCAGTTACATCGGAAAACAGTACAAAACTATGAAGCAGTTATATGAGGTATACATCATGAAGTAAAAATATTCATGAATGAAAAAGAATTCATCCCGAGGGCTCATAATGAAGGAAAACAAGCTGAAATAGGAAAAGTATAACAGTGAAAAAGTGAAAGAGCAGGATGAGGAGGAAAAAAGGGTGAATGAAATAGTTTCAATGAGCCGTTTTCTATAAAAAGAAACGTAGAATAAAGCTCTGAATTCAATAATCAAAATATTTCATAATCAATTTCTATTCGACTTCTATAGAAAATTTTCTTGAAGTTCTATTAGACTTCTATTTGTTTCCTAGTAATGATAATAAATTCTCAAGATAATTTTTGTGATTAATACCTGTCCAAAAAATGCACTTTTTGAAACGGTTTAGTGTACGTAAAGAGGTATTTTTCCGCACTGCATGCGTAAAGTTCACAAGAAACAACCACTTCACCCCCACTATAGTTCCGAACAGTGAACTCAGCAGGTTATCATGAAAAACCGATGTGCGACACATGCGTGCGAAAAAGTGGAACTTTACGCACTAGTAACACAATATACTATTACGCACTCGTATCGAAATATACTAATTCGTTATATATTCTTATATATATTATAATTTTTTAATATATCTTGATAATAATAATTCCTTATGATTTCCTGTTACACGATACGTTTCTATTATGATACTATTAACTGAAACAGAGAATTTCAACTTGAGGATTTTTGCGTGCAACTGCAAACACTCAAACTTTTTTAAATTTTTCTATCAAGTGATTGCTACTTTTGATTCAGTTTTATCTGGAGACATAGGGGAGGGGGGCTGGATCAATATTTGAATCTGAAGGACAATAAGGGTGAGGGTAACTCAAGGGTGCTCAGAAATGCATCTTAATCAATTTAAATTTGTTGGAGGTAAAGGGGTTTCGGGGGATAAACGCAATATTTCTGACATCGCTGGAATTTTTTTATGACCGCAATTTTTTATTGCGATACGTTTGATTAATTGAAATGGAGAATTTCAACTTGAGAATTTTTACGTAAAACCGTCAAAAAAATTTTGATTTTTTTTTATTGATTAGTACTTCTACACTGAGAAAAATATAATTCTTCTGACTATATTCCATCACCATTGAATTATAGTCAAAAAGTTCTCAACAATTTTTCATGGGTTATACGGTAACTATGGCCGGAGATAATTACTACAATGGAATGTAGTCATTGCAACTATTTTATAGTTCTCCTCACGATAGATTTGATTTGCATTTTGATTTGCAAAAATTACGCTTGTGAAGTTACTATAATGTTATGTGCCGCATACAAAAAAAAATCGTATCGTTCACCAAAATGCCTCAACTATTTTCTTATTGTAAATCGAACTTCAGATTTTTCTCTGTGTATTCGATTGCTTTTGTTGATTATATTTCACCCCGAGAAATAGAGCTTTTGGTCACGTTACGCATTTGGTCACGCGTTTTTTTTTGAACATACCTGTTCAATGAAAAATATTCTATTGAACATAATCGATAGAATTCGATTTTTTATACAACTTATTCGATTGAGATATATTCCACAGAACTCTCCGGCGGAAATTTTCTACATTCTTTTTTTATTTTCTTGATGAAGAATCAAGTAAAACAGTGGAAAAACTTGGTAAATTCATATTTATTATGGAATTCCTATAGAAAATTTCGTAATAGAAAAAGTTGCATGGAAAGATGAAATTCTACTGATTTTCTCTATAAAACAGTTTCTAAACCTGTGTATGCAATAACAGAAAGATTTCATAATCAATTTCTACTCGAACTTTATAAGAATTCTCATGAAGTTCTATTAGAATTCCATTTGTTTTCTGCGCCAATTCTACAGAAGATTATGCAAGTCTGTAGATTCAGATTTTTCTATAGAAATTCTTGAGCGTAAATTTCCAAGTTTTTTCCCTCGAATCCCAATTCGTTCCTCATAACAAAACTAGAACAAAAAAAAGAAGAATCATGCTCAAAAATTTCTATAGAAAAATGAAAATTGAAATAAGTCATATAAAAAAAAAACAATGTCTATAGACTTTCCTCAATAAACAAATATCTATTTAAAACGCAGGGGGAGTTGTATAAAGTTCAATAGAATTGACGCAAAAAAATAAAATTTTTCAATAGAATTCCCATAAGAACTCGAATAGAAATGAAAAAAATCCATTAAACTTTTCCATACGTGCATTCATGTCGAAGTAATCTTGGCACGTTGATAAAGATTGTACACCAAATTTAATCCACACCCAGTATATTGAATAAACTGACCTTTCCGATTATCCGTGGACTCACTCTCCGACTCGCTGTCACAATACTTGGCCATTCCCCCGTCAAAATCATCTCGCAATTGTTTCAATTGTCGGTCAGACTCTTGCAGAAGGCCTTCAAGAATATCGGGTTTAGGAGAAAGAAGATCCCCACCTCTTTTGTCATCATCAAACGCCTTCGGAGGTGTAATACGACCGAGTTGACTCAGCCTGTGTCTTCTAGGAGGCGTTTGCAGTCCCACGGGCTCCAAAGGTCTCAATTTCTTAGTTTCATAACCACTTGTTGGGAGAAGTCGCGATGATAATGCACTCGTTGCCCTCTCATCGTGATATTTAATACTCTCGTAATGCGACTTGGCGGAGGGCTTGCTTCGGAGGCGCTCCAGGTCCCTGAGATTCGCTAGCATCGAGTTCATCGGAGGCCTGTAGCTCGATATCACTTTCTTCTCGATCCTCTCCGGTTGATCGATTTTTTTGCTCGTCAGGCCTGCGTTGAGCGGTCTTGTGACGACACTCGAACGAATCTCACTGATGTTTCGGAGCTTTGGAGGACCTAAGGACAGTTTATTCGGGGCTTGATGGGTCGGAGGTGGCCTCCAACCCTTTGAAGGGACGTCCCCTCTGCCGCTGGAACGGAGTGGCGTCATTCGCACTAATTTTGGCGCATCTCGGGGGTCGTCGGTCTGCAAGTGGCCGCGATAAACCATCTGAACAAATTGGAATGGAAATGATTAACAGCGTCCTGAATTTTTTTAGCAACTTCAGAGAAGTGGTTTATTTGAATTGAGTTAATGGGTGTATTCAAATGAATTGGGTCTTATTTATAGCTAATAATCAATAGTTTTTGCTTCTGAATGGAAGCATTGTATTTGTGAAATTCGAAGTTTGCTATTTTTTGTATCGGGATCACCAATTTTGGCGTCAGAAGTTCGAATATGTTGTTGAAAAAATTTATTTTGAAACCAATATTCAGGGAAAGGTTAAAAATTTTAACGTTGGGACAAAGTTGGTGACCAATGTAGGGGTAATGTTGGCTGCCAACGTTGGAACAATGTTTACCGCCAACGTTGAGGCAATGTTGACTAGCAATGTCGGGGTAATGTTGGGGTACTGTCGACTACCAACATTGAGGCAATGTTGACTAGCAATGTCGGGGTAATGTTGGGGTACTGTCGACTACCAACATTGATGCAATGTTGACTAGCAATGTCGGGGTAATGTTGGGGTACTGTCGACTACCAACATTGAGGCAATGTTGACTAGCAATGTCGGGGTAATGTTGGGGTACTGTCGACTACCAACATTGATGCAATGTTGACTAGCAATGTCGGGGTAATGTTGGGGTACTGTCGACTACCAACATTGAGGCAATGTTGACTAGCAATGTCGGGGTAATGTTGGGGTACTGTCGACTACCAACATTGATGCAATGTTGACTAGCAATGTCGGGGTAATGTTGGGGTACTGTCGACTACCAACATTGAGGCAATGTTGACTAGCAATGTCGGGGTAATGTTGGGGTACTGTCGACTACCAACATTGATGCAATGTTGACTAGCAATGTCGGGGTAATGTTGGGGTACTGTCGACTACCAACATTGAGGCAATGTTGACTAGCAATGTCGGGGTAATGTTGGGGTACTGTCGACTACCAACATTGAGGCAATGTTGACTAGCAATGTCGGGGTAATGTTGGGGTACTGTCGACTACCAACATTGAGGCAATGTTGGGGTAATGTTGGCTGCCAACTTTGAGGTAGTGTTGTTTACCAACGTTGAGGAAACGTTGAGGCAATATTGGCCGCCAACGTTGGGACAATGTTGGATTCAATGAATCATTGAATCAAATTTGAAATACATCGTCATATAAATTCCATTCAGAAGCAAATTGATAATTTATTAGTAAAAATATATTGACCATGCTGTGACGAAAGCAATTTCCCACTTGTTTTAATCGAAATAAATTTTTTTTTATTTAATACTAAATAAATGTTTCCGTAATCAACATAAAGACTTTTAGTTATGAATGAATTAATCATTCTATGTAATCAAAACATTTTCATTGGAATGAAGACACGATTTTACCAATTTTCAATAAAAAATTGTTTAAATGAATAGAGAAATTCCAAATAGAGGGTTTCATTCGATCTCGCACGATTTCAAGCCATTGCATTGAGAATTCAAACGATCGGAAATAATTCTAAAAAATTTGAAAAACTCAATCTATCGCAATATATGAAAAAAGAATTTAAAAAATTGACTGACAATTTATGACTATCCTTGACATAAATAGTAAATGAATAGGAAAAATCAGACAGACAAAAAATCCAGATGTATGACTATGATAATAATATAATTTTTTTTAAATTGAGACATCGACTGACACTTTTTCTCGACACGTATGCCCTCATTAAAATTTCCTGGCGATTCTAACCCTATCAAAATATTCTGACGAATGCGAAAAGATATTGCGGAAGAGTTCGTAAAAATTTTAGAGTACTTCTAGGATTCTATCAAGTTTCTCAGATTTCTCTCGAGATTTCAGGGATTGAAATATATTAATCATGTAAAACTAACTGTTCTTATAATCTGGAAAAAACTTTACGCATGAAATTATGTAAAAAAACCCGCCGACGAAATGTATCCCCAGCGCCTGACCTCAACACATGTTATTCCAAATGACAAATTCTTAATCTACCAATGAATCACCCACAGATAAAAATTGTTTTTCTCTGTGCCGGGGTGTGGAAGCAGCGCTATTGTCATTATTCCTAAAATCATTCAGCACGTACAGAAAATTTTCATAGAAAATCCAAGCAAATTCGCTAGAAAATTCTGGTGGACTTCTATTGAACTTTCTATTATTTTTTCGCAGATTTTATCGAAAAATTCTGCAGCTTATCTGCGCGTTTTTTAATAAAAATGTTCAATGGTAAATATTCCATAGGAAGAATCAATGGAATTTGATATATCTATACAATTTATTCTATTGAGACTTTTTCTATAAAAATTCTTCAGCTCAAATTTCCTTAGTTTTTTTGTTTGATTTTTTTTTTCTAATGAAAAGAGAAAAAGATGGAGTAGAAAAAAGTTGGATACTTCATGTCACGGAATTCCTATAGAAAAGGTTTCAATAGAAAAATTTGTATATAACGATGAAATTCTACTGATTGTTTCTATAAACTGTTTTTATTGGAAACTTGCAATTTAAAAAACACCTGTAAAGCTGCAGAATTCTTCAATAGAATCACTTGTAATACCACAAGAGCTTCAAAATTATCGGATATTTTCCGATAGGTTCGTTGCAAACAAACGAAGGAGTCAAGTTTTTCAGGTTAAAAAATCACGAGTGGGAAAGCACGAGTGATTTTTTCTGAAAAACTTGACGACTTCGTTTGTATGCAGGGAACCTTGAGGAAAATGCCCGATTAATTTTGAAGCTCGTGTGGTATTCGGGGAATTATTTTTCGAATCCAAATGTCGGGCGATATCATTGGACCATGAGACGAAATTCACAATTGAGAAACGAAAATTGTATAATTAACACAACGACAATTGAATTCAATCTGTCAGTTTGACGAGGGGTTAATTCGACTGCATGATGTTTTGTTTTTTATATAGCAACTACCAGAGAAAATTATGAAAAAAATATCAGTTGAAAACTCTGTAGCTTGTACCACGTGATGTCGAATGGGCTAATTATATTGCCCGATATTTGGGTTAGAAAAATAATCAATGGAAATTTTTTCAATATTCGATAGAATTTTTCAATCCAACTTATTTTGTTGAGATATTTTCTATAGAAATGATTATTTTGCTAAGGAAAAGAGAAGAATAATATAGTGGAGAAATAATGTAGAAGAATTTTCATAGAAAATATCTCAATAGAAAAATTTGTATAGAAAGATGACTTTTCTATAGAATCGGCTAGATCATTCTACGATTTTTCTTTCGTGCGTGATGTTAGCTTCATCGTTTAAATCGTGACGAAGTTCGTTGTTTCAGAGTCAAACCGAAAATATCCAAGCAGTCAATAATTTCCTAATTACCCCAATTGAATCCCCTGAATCTGAAATTACCCGAACTCATTGCATAACACAGAGCGAAAAATAAAAAATGTTATGTACTCTCGAGCGAATCGGTATATACATAAATCCCCGTAGATCTACAGATACTAAAATCGATGGTACCGGAATGATAAACCTGTACTTTCACTCGGCGAAAATGAAAAATTCAATGTGCAAGCCACAGCTCTCCTACATTGTAAATGATTTTTTCTTCAAGGAGTAACAGAGTGCTGCTAATTTTCAAAAATTTTGACTACATTTCCTGCCGAAAGTTATCTATATTTTTACAAATCGAAGCACATTAATACGTATGATTTAATTTAATAGAAAAACTTGGCGAATTCGCTGGAAAATTCGATTGGAATTCTATTGGGATTCTATTAAAATTCTAGGGAATTCTCGTTAAAATTTGAATTGCTGTTTGCGCTGCACTGTTAACAATTTTTGTCTGAATTTTCCGGCACACTTTTTGGAAATTTTTATCGAATTTAATTACCACTGAAATTTCAAGAAATTTCGTCATTGAAAATTCAGAATTTTCTGGAAAAATTAAAGGAAACTGTCAATTTCAGTTCCATTTTTCCCTGAAAATGAATAGAAAACCAGAAAATTTCGGTAAATATATTCTTGACTTTTCGGGACAGTGACACTGAATGCGATTTAGGGGGGAAAAAAATCATGAAATTTCAGATTACACTGAAAATTGAAATAAATTAAGGAATTCTCGTCTTTATGCTGCTTAAAATTCTGGAATTTTACTAAATTTTTGGTGAAACCTGAAATTTCATGATTTTTTAAATGGTACTCAACAACAACAAATGGTACTTTGGACAACATTTTGACCACATTCACACACGCATACATCATGTTTTCATAGAGATAGAATAATTCATTTATTCCAAACGAGATTCGTTAACTGTTAACGAATGGTAGAGTTGAATATGACCAAATGAATATTCGTTAATAGTTAACGAATGGTTCACTTGAATAGCGAAAGTCAAGTCAAACAAGGCTCCTCAAATATACATTCGTTAACTATTAACGAATGAACATTTGGTGGGACCGAATAGACCCTAACCTCCAACCAAAATCCATTCGTTAACAATAACTAATCCGTTCTATCAGTGCAAAAACATATCCGGATGATTCTAGGGATTATGAATCGTCGACAAATCATGGAAATTCCAGTTTTTATTTTCGGGGTAATTACAATGACTTCCTCCCTTAGGATCGGGAAGTTGAAAATCTCAAGAGAAAAATTCAAACAGAAAAATCGAAATCTATTGACTGTTTCCTGTCAAATATCTCATAGAATCTACGCAAAAAACGGATCGAATTTTAAGGAGAATTCCCTAGAATTTTAATAGAATGCCCACAGACTTTCTCGAGATTTCAATAGAATTTTCTAGCGAATTCGCTAAGGTTCTCTATTAAATTTTTTCATACGTGAATCTCCAGGAGGTGATGATGAAGATCAATGGGTTTTGGACTCGAAAAATATTAATAGTTTTGATCAGGAAATCTGTTTGAAAATTTCGAGGAAACGATGGCCTTCTGTTACCCCTTAAAACTGAATATTTTCCACTGTCACACCACTAAAAGGCCTTCGTGACCTCGATATTAATATACACTTTTATGTCGCTTTGCTCAGTTCGATCGCGCTTTTCGGGCCCAATGACATAAAATATTGTATGTCACACGGCAATAAAAGTATTATCTGACGAATGCGACTTCATAATCCGAGCCGACACGTACGAAAAAATTTAATAGAAAAACCTATCGAATTCGTTAGAAAATTCTATTATATTTCTATTAAACTTTCTATTAGTTTTTGGCTGATTCTCTTGACATGTTCAATAGAAAAAATTCAATAGAAAAAGTCAACAGTATTCGATTTTTCTATATAACTAATTCTTTTCATATATTTTTTATAGAATTTGCTCGACTCAAATTTTCTAAGTTTTTTTCATTCCATTTTTCTTTTCTTCTTATCAAGAAAATCAAACATCAATAAAAAAAAGAAAATCAAACGAAAAAACTTAGAAAATTTGAGCCGAGGAAATTCTATAAAAAATATCTCAATAGAATAAGTTATACAAAAAAATTGAATTCTATTGACTTTTTTTATTGAACATTTTAATAGAATCGGCCAAAAACTAATAGCACAGTTCAATAGAAATTCAATAGAATTTTCTAACTAATTCGATAAGTTTTTCTATTTAATTTTTTCGTCCGTGGAAGGCGAGGATTATAATTACATGAGTACATGTTTATTCCTGATGACATAACGTACTATTATTCGCCTGCTATTGGATTGCTACTGAACGTCTATTGAAAATTCTTTTAGATTTGGCGGATTTTATTGCACATTTCTGCAGTTTTACTGCGCGCTTTGTAAATAAAAATTATTCAATAGAAATCATTCTAGAGAAAAAATCAGTAGAATTTCATCTTTTTACAAATGTTTCTCTTGGGAGATTTTCTATAGGAGTTTCTTGATGTGAAGTGTCTGAGTACATTTCACTCTATTTTTTTTGTTTTTCATGAAAAAATCAGGCATAAAATCTTGGAAAATTTGAGCCGCCGAATTTCTATAGAAACTATGTTAATAGAATAAGTTGCATAGAAATATGGAATTCTATTGATTTTTTCTATAAAATACTTTCCATGGAACATTTTCAATGAAAAAAGTTATAGATGAGCTACAGGATTTTTCAATGGAATCAGCCAAAATTGTCGAGAAATTCCAACCAGTGTTCGAACCAGACCGGTAATCGAACTAATTGGTACTTTTTCTATAAAATAAATTAGTAGAAGGTAGAGATGCCTCGCATTATACATGAAAAATAAAATTATGACATTTCCAAATGATATTGTGATGATTGAAAATTTCTAAGTTACCTTATTACCAGCGGAAAAAACAGTTTTCCGCATATTCCCATTACAGAATACGCATTTCGATTACTGGGTTTTCACACATTTTCAGCTTTTTGTATTCATATCATTAATTGTATCATCAATTAATATCCATAATATTTTTTTCTATTATCTATGGAGATGTACAGAGGAGTTATAATTATTTTTAAATCAATTTTCGATTTGGTTATATTTTTAAATCTACGTCAAAAATAACTGACCTTATTCCTTCGAACACTGGACGATTCACCCTATTAAAATTATAGGGAATTCTCGTTAATTAAACTCAGGTCCTAGTCTATTATACTGAATACTTATTGATATCGATTCTTGATTCCAACCAACTTCTGACAGCCCTGTGTTCAACTCTGGCTAAATCCTGGATAAACCCTGATTAAACTCCGGCTATACACTGATTAAACCTTGATTAAACCCGGGCTGAAAACGAATTCGAGTCTTGAGAGGATCAGAATGTAGAATCATTTGACAGAACGAAATAATACCTAAAATTTTAATGACATTTAAATTGCTGACAATACCATAACATGAAAAAATAGAAGAAGAGAATAGTGAAATAAGAATTGTAAAAAAAAGAAGCCATTCGGAAGCAAATTGCTAATTTATTAGCAACAATTACTGTACTTATTTATAAAAAAAATGTCAGTGTCCATTTGTTTCTATAAGTCCTGATGTTAGCTGCGTCTCTGAATTTTGACGTATCCTCCCAGCTATTTACTCATCACCTTCACCCGAAGCATTTGTATCACTTTATAAATAAACATTAGAAAAAAGAGAGTTTCAATCCCCCAAATGAAAATTCATGGCGCTCTTTAGGTGGTAATTCCGGGAAAAGGCGTGTGGGACGCGAGAGACATTACGACAGAAGTGGGAAGGGTTTTACGGATATGTTAATGCTGGTTGGCACTCACCGTTGAAAGCCAATTGAGAATTCAGAGATCGCAGGACGTCAAGCGAACAGAAACAGATAACGTCGACACCTTCCTAATAGTGCACGATGTAAAATCCCATTTAAGTATCCACTATTCACAAATGCTCATTCGACCCCGACAACTCATGGGACTGACGATTTGTCAAAAGCGTTGAATAAAGTCTTGAGATGGTGTTGTTCGACTGATGGCGCGATGTCTACTGACTCCAGAGGTACACTGTAACGCAGTGTAACGTAACAAGGTAGAGGCGATAGAGGAATAGCAACGCGTGAACAGCAAGCAGTGTGAAGTAATGCGGTATCTACGATATAGCATACAGGATATCTGCCTACTCACTACACCTCTTCTTTGATTGGGCATAACGCAATTCCACAGGTGTGCAGGGAGGAGACAGTACCGAGTTGCAGCGGAATCCGTTGGTTTGACGGACGGATCTGCCCGGTCATTAACTATTCTGCGACTGTTACTGTGTGTCAATCGACATGTCGAGGGGTTTTGGAAGCGGCGGACGGAGATGTCGAGGCGCATTAAAGACATCTTCGGAATTATCTTCAATGTTCTGTCAAGGTCACGTGACATTAATGATGCTGATGGATCATGTAATGAAAAAATTTCATGAATAATTTTCATAGCAAAACAGCAAATTTCCTGCACTGTGAAAAATTTTTGTCTGAATTTTCCGTGCCAAATTCCAGAAATTTTTATCGTGTTCAAGCTCCACTGACATTTCAAAAAATTTTGTCATTGAAAAATGAAATATTCCATTGATTTTCTGTTCAAATGATCTGGAAATCAATAACATACTTGATTTTCAGGTCAATTATTCTGTGAAAATTCAGAAAAATCAGGAAAACTCCGGGAAAAATTGAAAATTCATATCATGTTTTCCGCAATTCCGATTCAATGCCACTCTCATGAGATTTACTATAATATCTTCCATGAAATTTCAAAAAATTTCTAATAGTTTGCACGGTTAAACATTCCGTGAAATTTCAGTCACAGCATCATTTGAATTTTCGATGTGAGTTTGCGCTCAATTTCAAATGAAAACGTTCACAATATTTCTCATTCATCTTGTAAATTCAAGAAATTAACTGATTTGTCAGTGAAGAGTCTTTGTCGTTGTTAAAAATTTCACGCTTCTTCAAAACAGCGAATTCGCTACACGGTGATTTCAAGCGTCACGCCAGGTGATTTTATAATTTCCAATGATTTCATTAATTCGAAATCAGTGATTTCAGAAAAATAAAGTTGATAAATAGTAGAGGTGGAGCAAGCGAGTTGTCAAATTATGAAAATCAAAACTGGCAATAATAACTGGCAAATAATAACGAATTCGTTTGATTCCACTCCGCCAATCTTGAGCTAATGACGATGAAAAGCGGTCCATTTTACTATGGCATTGAGTACGGCATTTTATTATCATCGTTGGCAGACGTGTCAATTTCAAAGAAACGAATTACTTGCACGGTCCGCACTACGCCAGTGTGATTTCGGCGATTTCATTGATTTCAGACGATTTCATGATTTCGGAGATGATTTCGGAGAGCTAAAATCATTTGATTTCAGTCATCTTGGTGATTTCGGAGTGAGTCAACCCTCGGTTCTATATCTCAGGAACCGTTGGGCCGATTGCGCCCATCAAAAATACCAACCTTTATTATTAGGGAAGGGTGTCCCTGTACCGCTCAGCGGGTAATACCGCTCACCCGATTTTCTCCACAACCATCAACTTGAAAATTTCTTTCTGTTCCTGATCATGAAAAATTTGATGATAGGATGTGAAAAAACACGTAACGAAGGTTTGAGGTCTTTACAGTGCAAAATTTGTGGACTTGTAATTAAGGTTTTTGATAGTTTCAAACGCTGAATTCTCATATTAAACTGTGGTTATTCGATTCGTGGTACGTTCAGGCGCAATTTGAGACCAATTCGAACTAAAAACTCCACTCATGTCAATAATTATCAACAATTTTGTTGACGCCGAGTGGAGCCGGTAATACCGCTCATAGGATCGGCCACGTAGTTGCTCGACAGCACTCGAGTACAGGTTAGATTGTGGCGCGAGCAATACACGCAAAACCCTATGAGCAGTATTGAAATCGTGCCGAGCGGTATTACCCGACGGCGGGTAGTACCGCTCAATAGGCTCTCTCTTTTATTTTCGATCAATTTTGTGGATTCTAAGGAGAATTAGGCGTCTACACTTCGAGAATAACGAGTTCAATAGTTAAAGAAGTCTCACAAATACGTTTTTTATACTCAAGTTGAAATATAAAATATAAAACTGGCATTTCCCCTTAGGTGGGCGGTACAGGCACACCCTCCCCTATAAGAGCTAGAACCATACTAAATTTCGACTTTCTATCTCCTTTTTTTCTCAAGTTATCGTGCGTACAAAATTTTTCATGAAAAAAGGAAAAACGACAATATCTCTAAACTGTGTATTAAAGAGTTTATATATTCTGATTGGCTTCCATAGAGGCCATCGAGACGAGTATTTTGAAAACAAAATTTGAAGTCGGTGCAGTAGTTTTTCAGATATTGAGGGAAAGCGAAATTTAAACAAGTTATTACATCTCAGGAACAACTGGATCGATTGGGCGGAAACGGCGCACCAAAGTTGAGCAATAATAGCTCCAATGAACCAAAATTTCAGATTTTTATCAGCAAATTTCACCGTATTTATATTGAATAATCTAAAAATTAATCACCAAAAACCCAAATTGTCGGATACACACACATACAGACATGACCCTAAAAATCTCATTTCTTCACGTTTCATAACATGCTAGACCATTTGCAATCAAAATTAGAAAATTGAAAAGTCGGTCAAAAACAAGGCTTCCATTCGGAAGCAAAAAAAATGAAATAAATGCACTCACAAAAAAAATGAAAATAAAATGAAACCAAAACAAAAATATATATAACGAAAAAAAAGTTCGTACGAATTTATTCATTCAATCTGACTTGTTCATTCTCAATCCGTGAAGATGAGGAATTTTAATGTCATAGTAATAACACGGACACACCTTTCTCCAGAGTCATCAGCTCGTCAAACAGCCTGAACATCCAATTGTCCCGGAGAAACTCGTCAATCAACGGTTAAAATAGTCTTCCCCGAAGGACTGCTCATTGCGAAAGGTCGTAAATCACTGAATATTAGGCACTAATTTCATGGAGTCGATGAATTCGTATTAGAATTTATCGAGCCAAAACCAATCGGTCTGACAACACACGCGTGTGGGCTGCGTTTAGACAGGTTTAGAGATCGGCTAATCATCAAGGTCGACTGCCTGCAGATTGCAACAAAAAAAGAAGAGGGGAAAACACTCTTTAGTGTCGCTATTCACGATACCATAAATGGTTCGATGCTTGACTTGCACGTGTGCTATGTGGTTTTATAAGTCTTCACGGTTTGATAACATGTGTTTGGGGTGAATATTTTGTGGTGCGTTGGGTGGAGATGTTACAGTGGACGAGGCAAGATTCTTAATGAAACGCTCTTAGTACTCGGAGGTCGTTTCCGCTTTCCAACGGAAGTTGAAACCAAGCGTGCTCAATCATATCCGTTATTAGGGTGCAGTGAACCTCTCCAAAAATAATGACTCTGGGGATTGAGTCAAAACAAATATATTGGGAAGATCAAAGGTGTGGGATTTTTGGTGGAGGCACGCATGAAAATATTTTATTGAGAAAATTAACGCTTTTTACAAGAAATTCTACTCAATTTCTGTTGGAGTCTGTAACAATTCTGGTGGAGTTCTAAAGAATTGAAGAATTATATACTTTTTTGCTCCAATTCTATTAAAAGTATTTTTTATAGAAAAACGCCTGGAGATATTGATTTTTCTATAGAACTCATTCTGTTGAAATTTTGCCTATAAAAATTCTTGAGCACGAATTATCGAAATTTATTTCACTTGGATTTTGCTTTATTTTTTTTATATTATTTTACTTTGGAAAATGATAAAATAAAAACTAAACAGTACTTATTACTAATAGCTTTTTATTTAATAATATAAGTAGATGTCTGAAAACGGACACTTTTGACTTTTTTTAAAATGTTAATGAGGGGTTGAAATGTTGATAAAATTTAATAATTTTCAATACAAAGAACAATTCTTTCCCTTTGTGGCGAGCCTAAACTGAGCTCAATTGATAAATTTGTTTCTGAGTTATGAATCATTTTAAAAGAATCTAGTGTCCATTTTACCCCACCCTCCCCTATAAATTTTGTTGGTTAAAAATGAATTTATCAACATTTCTTAGAGTTCGGGTAGAAATTGTATTCTAATTCTGTAACAATTCTATTGGAGTTTTAAAAAATTCTATTGAAGAATTATATATTTTTTCGCTTGGATTCCACTTAACTTTTTAAATATTAAACATTATTTTCTTGCGGCACTCGGTTTTTTTTGTTGCATGTTTTCATACGTTAGGGAATAACAAAATTTGAAAGAAGCGTGTTATCTTCGAAATGAAAACAAAATTTTATTTTAAATCCAGAATAAAGCTTTCATTCTGACTTGTTCATTAAACTTGTTTTTTGTTTTCATTTACATTCACATAAAATGAATAGTTATTTTCATATTAACAAATAAAATAAATAAATAAATGAATGTTTAAATAAATAATAACTGTTCCATTATTCCGAATAAAAACTTTATTAGTTAAAAATGAATTTTATGCACATATAATAGTTCTTCATTTGGATCAAATAAATCATTCATTTAATTAAAAAACAATTTTTTTTGAAAGTACAGCTGTCTTCAGAATGAAAAAAAAAATATTTTTCCATGAAATCAGTAGAAACTTCAATACTGGAAATTCTGTCCATTCAATCGTCTCTTTTTCCGTTTGAACAATTTGTCACTGATGGGCGGAAAAATGATTTCGACGAGAAAGATACAGAAGGCGACGAAGAAGCCAATAATTAAAACAAATAGAATTGGTGCGATGCCCCCCAGTCCAACAGGCAGAAGAGCACCCTCACTCGTGTCTTCTTGCTGAATGTACTTGTGCTGCAGTCGCATCAGCATTCCATTGTCTTTGAATCGCTGGATGCTTGAATAAATTGCGTTTCAGTGAATAATCATCCCACTTAAATCTCGGGAATTTGCATTCTCAGATTGGATTCAACTCACTGATAATTAACGATTCCCATGTATTCACTGTGACGAGACATGATCATGCCTAGGGTCTCGATTTTTCCGGTTTTTATGGATACAATGTCACAGGGTAAATTTTTGTTGAGGGTTCTCTTCAGTGCTTCGTTTGTGTAAAACGCCACTTTCCTAGTGCAGACCTGTGAACATTAATTCAGAATGTACATCTTTCACTGAGAGACCTCGGAACACGTACAGAAAAATTCAATTGAAAAACTTAATGAATTCGCTGGAAATTCTACTGGATTTTTATTGAATTTTTCATTAATTTTTGACCGATTCTATTGAAGAATTTCACTTTTTTTTTTAAAGAAATGTTCGATGGAGAGTATTCTATAGAAAGAATCAAGTGAATTCGATTCTGCGAGGCAATTTATTCTATCGAAGTATTTCCCATAGAAATGCCTCGGCTCAAGATTCTTAATTTTTTTATTAAATTTTTTTTAATGAAAATAAAATAAAAATAGAGTGGAAAAACCTTGGAAAATTCATATCGAGGAATTCCTACAGAAAATGCGTCAATATAATAATTTGTATAGAAAAATGAAATTCCACAGTTTTTTTCTATAGAAAAATTTTTCCTAGAAATTTTTATAAAAAGAAAATTGCTAGAAAATTGTATTGGATCTCTGTTGAACTTTTTATTAGTTTTTGGCTGATTTTATAGAAAAATTCCGCAGCACATCTGCGCGTTTTTAAAGTAGAAATGTTTAATGATCAATATTTCATAAATAAAACCAATAAAATTCTATTTTTCAATACTTCTTATTCTATTGAGATATTTTCTATCGAAATGCCTCAGTATAAATTTTCTAAGATTTTTTGTTTAATTTTTTTAATGAAAAGCGAAGAAAATAGAGTGGAAAAAACTTGCAAAATTCATGTCGATAAATTCCTGTAGTAAATGTCTCAATAGAAAAATTTGTATAGAAAGATAAAGTTTCTATTGGTAATTTTTTATTGAAAAAAAAAATAACAGAATTTTCTATTGAGATCGCTAGATTTTTCTATAAAATTTTTTCGTTCGTGAAGTGAAAAAAAAGCTACTGAAATATGGGAAAGACATTGCGCCATGAATTTTCAGAGGAAAAGAGACTGAAAAATTTAAGAGAAGGCTTAAAAAAATTGTTCCTTTTATAGAAATGGAGTGAAGCGAGTTGAGGGTGATCGAAAGAGGATAAATAATTCTAAAAAATGTTCTAAAGTACGAGGTGGAGGCGCCTCCATCTTTAAAGCACTTTAAGGGCAGAGGAATTAGCAAGATGGCGGCGCCCACACCTGTCTACTACGTCGTATTTTTAAACATCCTTTAACATATTTATCTTCTCCACATCACCTTCAACTCGATTGATCCAATTCACAGAAAAAAAAACAATTTTTTAAGCTAAACTTCAGATTTTTTCCTTTCTCTTTGACCGAGGATTCCTGCCGCAATGATTTCTCCACATTTCAGTTTTTTTTACTACCGCGGCCTCTTAGTGCAAATTGCTTGCACTCGGGCATTATCGTAAAATTCATTTCTAGAAAAAAATGAAAATTGCGACGGTAAATTCTAGGGATATCATGAGCATCTGCAAGATAATGCCGTTAGGATTTCACATGTGCTGTTGTTAATAGATGAATGAAAGCGAGTGAGCTTGTACATCGGAATTATTTCATTTTCCACAGAATACGCCTCTTTAAAGATTTCCTCATTGATTTAGTAGTTTCTAAGTCGTGGTTTTTGATTAAAAAAATAGAAGAAGTGTTATGGGGTCTAGTGGAGGAAATACCTGCTGTAAGCCTCCTAGGATAGTTTGAGGTAGTGAGTGACTTGGTTTCATCAGGGACATCATCTTCTTCATAATTGTTTCATTAGACATCTATGAAATATGCATGGATATTAATAGAATCGAGTTGACAAAATTTCAACGAGTCTGAAATTTAGTAAAAAAATTTAAAAATGACAAATTTTGTCAACTCGGGACTAGTGAATAGGAAAAATTATGAATAAAAAAGGACCAAGAAATTGTGTATGAAAAAACTCAATAGAAAAACCCAGAACTTTCTCTAAGAAAATCTATAGAATTTTTTCTGGAACTCGATGAGAGTTCTATTGAAAAATTCGATTTGTTTTTTTGCCAATTCTATTAAAAATTATGCAACTTTTCCCTGCGTTTTAATTAGATATTTGTCTGTAAAAAAAGTCTATAGGTGTTGATTGTTCTATAGAACTCATTCCGTTAGGAATTTTTTATTTTTTCTATACTAGAAAAGGAACGCGCTCTTCGCGCCCGCGTACTTAAGCTACTGGTTCATTGTATTTTTTATCCTTTAATTTATTTTTGAAAATAATAAAAGTAACAATAAACAATCAAAGGATCATATAATTTAATGTCACGTTTCTACCATGACTTTTTACAGCTAGACTTATATTATTTCACACTAAATGATTGCTTCATGTCACAAGAGAGTTAAATTATTCCGTAAAGAATCCAGAACAGAACCCACTCATTAGTTAATCTTTGCTGAAGATCCTTGATTATACAAATCTTTCTTCATCTTTTTAAAAGAAGATATTTTTCAATTTTCAATTTCTTATTTTATTTTTATTAGGCCTCTTAATAAAAAGTTTTTTTTTTTAATTTTTTGTCTTATTTTTTCAGAAAATATCTTTTTAAAAAGGAATATAAAACCAAGATTTGTATAATCCAGGATCTTAAGCAAAGATTATCCTTGTTCCTAGGCTTAAGGTTATCCCTGGCGAAATAGATTGCTGACAAAAAAGGTGTCACAAATTTTTTAATAGAGGAAGAATTCTTGGGTAAGAATTTTCAGTTTTTTTGTCTTATATTTTATTGTGAAAAGCAAATAAAAATGCAGTGTAAAAAACTTACGCCTAAGAATTTCTATAGAATAATAAAAATCTATAGACTTTGTCTATCAAATATCTCTTAACTAAATGACGCGCTACAGTTGCATAACCTTCTATAGAATTGGCGCATAAAAATAGAATTCTAATCGGACTTCATAAGAATTCTTATAGGTTTCAATAGAAATTCAATATGAAAGATTTCAATTTCTATTAATATTTCGTGTTCTATTGGAATTCTATTGAAAATTATGCGACTTTCCCGCTCGTTTTTAAATAGATATTTCCTTATACGACAAAATCTATACAAGTCGATTTTTCTATCGAACTCATTCTGTTCAGATTTTTCCTTGGACTTTAGTATGAAAACAAATAAAAATACAGCGAAAAACCCAAAAAAATTTACGCTAAAATAGCCAGAAAAATTGGCACAAAAAATTGGATTCCAACAGAACTTCAATGGATTCTTACAGAATTCCAACAGAACTATGTTTAAATCATTTTTATTTTAATTCAGTAGAATTTTTCAGAAAAAGCGACTCGATGTTTCTGTTAATTTTTTCATACGTGGCGCATTGCATTTTCGAATGGTATGAAAAAATTTAATGGAAAAACCTAGCGAATTTACTAGACAAATCTACGGTATTTCTATTGAACCCTTTATTAGTTTTTGGCCGATTCTATTGAAGTATTAGTATTCTATAAAAGAAGTATTCAATCTAAGTATTCTATAGATAAAGTGAATATAATCCAATTTTTCTGTACAACTTATTCTATCAAGATATTTTCTATGGAATTTCCTCGGCGCAAATTTTCCAAATTTTTTTTTGTTTGATTTTCTTGTCTCGATTAAAAAAAGAAAAATAGGATGAAAAAGACAGAAAATTTGAGCCAAGGAAAATTATTTTTCTATAGAATATTTTCCATTGAACATTTCCACAGAATCAGTCAAAAACGAATAGATATTTCAATAGAAATTCAATCGAATTGTCTAGCGAATTCTCTAGTTTTTGCTATTAAATTTTTTCACGCGTATTAAAAATGCATTTTGCTAAAATGTGATTACCTTGAACATGTCATAATCAGCGCTGTCCTGAAGGACAATCAATTTATAACGACCGTCATTAGCAAATTCCTCCATTGAATTGAATGGCAAATAAATCGAAGCCACAGTGAGGAAACTAGTTAGCGACGCGGAATACGCAGCTGACACGACCAACGCAGATATGAATATTGAGACATACAAAATTCTCAAGGCCGTTTCATCCGGGAATTCTATCCAACAATATTTCCATGTTAATTATTGTTGAGACCGAAAATCCATCGAATTTTCTCTATTACCTGACAATCCTTGTTGGCAGTAAATTCCCCAAACGTACAAATAATGTTCAATGGCCATGGAAAACGCGTGTCTCCTCTTCTTCGTGTATTTTATGACAGTCAAAACAATCGGCGTGACGATAATTGAGCCGATAATGAGAGCCCAGACATCCGCTTTGAACGCCTGCAGATGAATTACCAATTTTCAAATCATGCAAATGACAGAATACATTTATCAAATCCGAGGGATATTAATGTAGCATGAATAAACTGCAGTTGAGTCGTTGAGTATAACGAGAAAAAATGAAAGAACCAAAATGATTCATCATTGACAATTTATCCCATGAATTCTAATTTTGATGAGTCTAAGAAATTGATCCATCATATTCTCACTTCAATTATTTTTTAGAACAATAGTCTCTAGTTCGACTAGGGTATTTCGACATAATACGCCATTTCGGGTACGCAGAAACATAAATTATGTATTACAAAATCCGGACACCGAGGATAATTTTCATAATGGGCATAGGATTTTTATTTATTTTTTATGATTTGTCGAGATTTTTTACTAGATTTCAATCTTCTCCCTGACCTCGAAAAGTTCATTTTCCCATAAGACTGTTATTTTTGTACTTCTAGATTAATTCATACTAGATGGTGCCTTTTCAGGATGAAAATATCTCATATCGAGGAAAATTTATTAACAAATATTTTGTCCCCAAGTTACGAGATTGTTATCATATCATTATTATTGTTTCATTTAAGGGTTCATTTCTTGTCTGTGATTATTAGACAGCCGAAACGAAAAATTACTATCCCTTGTTTCGCATAACACAAATATTTTTCGGGAGCAAAATACATATGGGAGTATTGAATAAAGAAGGAAGTAGTACTAGAAATTACATTTCTTGAGTTTACAGAAGATGTCATTTTTTTTAACTACTAAATCTATTTTTGCGACAACAATTTTTCATTCCGGCGCACTCTCTGCATGTTTAGCACAAAAAATCCTTTTTTGAAAAGGAAACAGTTTTTTTTTTTCAAAAAAGGTATTTTAAAATAGTTTTTCAAAAAACTATTTTCTTGGCACAAGGAAGAATTGTTTGAGAACTTTGTCGTTTTTCTCTCAGTGTAGACTGCCGATTGAGCACAATCTCACCCAGAATGTTTCTATTCATATGAACTTTCGTTTAGAATTTATTTCCAATTTAAATCTTCAAAATTCAAATTATTTTTGTGCTACGTTAAAGGAGTATGAATAACCTGCACTTGAATCGAGTGTAACGAGAAAAAAATAAATTCAAAAGACGAAAAAACAATTATTCATCATTGATAATGTTTCCCGTGAATTCTAACTTTGACGAGTGTAAGAAATTGATCCATCAAATTCTTTCTTCAATTATTTTTTAAAACAATAGTCGCTCGTTCGACTAGGGTGTTTCGCCATAACACGCCATTTCGGACACGTAAACATAAATTATTCATTATAAAAGCCACTGACACTCATTATAGTTTTCATATTGGGCATAGGATTTTTATTTATTTTTTATGATTTTGCCAGATTTTTTACTAGATTTCCATCTTTTCCGTGACCTATAAAAGCTCATTTTCTCGTAAGACTAATCTTCAAAATTCAAGTTATGTTTATACTACTTTAATGAGTACCCCAAAGTAGGCATTCCACTGTAATCGAGCGCCGTCGAGTTTTTTGACGTAGAGTCGACAGTCGCCAATCGCAATGGGAATTGTAAAATCAACCACGTTTATTCGTTCATGACTCAGAGTGAATTCAGAAGCACCCATATCAGCCTCGTGCTGGACAATTCGACCGATTACACCTGTCCACTTTGAGGTTTTCGGATCGTAGCTTCCGTAGTAAGGCTCCTTGATGAGGGCTGATATGGTGAAGTTCATTGTTAGAGATAGTTCCTTCAGAATTTCCCCGAGATATCCGTCGAGCTCACCATTTTTCTCCCAGATGTAACTCGAACCCTGACATATGTATAATGCGTGATTTAAGGTCACCAATTGATATTTGCTTTCCGAATGTAAGCTTTGTCATCATTTCAGTAGCGAAGTGGTCAAACGGTTTAAGTCAATTTAGTTTTTAGTTCAGTTTTCCAGAAATATTTCCGAATTTAAGGGAGATAGCGAAATT
>NW_021680408.1:2127671-2240058 GCF_001412515.2 Diachasma alloeum
TTTGAGGAGAGGATCTGTAAATTGGGTGGATTGTGGGAAGTGTTAGAGGACAGTTAAAGTAGGATGAGCCGTGAAAGAAAAAATACTGAGTTTTCTAAAGTCACAATTTATTGGTGGCCAACAGCCACCAAAGTCTGAAAATATGTACACTTTATACACGGTTGAATGTCTCTAGAAAGTTATTAATTGATTTACTGAATTTATACTGATAATTATTTAACTGCGTTGATTGACTCTAGACTGAATTTATAAAACTGAATAAATGAACTGAGTTGATGTACTGATCGCAACTGTACTAATACTATACCTCTTCCACAGGTGATTTGCTCGAGATAGACTTATACCGTGAGAGGCTAAGCCTAAACTGATTCGCGCGTGTTTCGGTCACTTATGACTGATGACCCGAAGGGTCCCGGAGATTTTCGAAGTAGGCCGCGCTAGTCGACCAGAATGTTCTGGAATTTTAGTTGCGTTTCAAACCTTTTTTGTAGAGCAAATTGAGTGCTACTAAAAAGCTTATAAGAAAAATTTTGCTATCTCCCTTAGATTTCGTGATATTCATTGAAAACTGGCCAATAACCAAAATCGACTTAAACCGTTTGACCACTTCACTACTGATTTTAATTTGAGTTTTTGATTTTTTTGTTATATCAACTCATTGTGATCCAAAAAGTCCGAAATAGTATATTCCATGACTTGTGCGCAAAGTGAAATTTTAGGCTTGCTTCGCAAAATACCACTTTTCACACATTGCAATGAAAAATAGAGTTCGACACTCGTGGGAAAATTGTTCTTTGACCCTTGGGAGGGTTAAGAAACACTTTTTTGACACAGCTGCTACGTTCACCTCGTGCCGAAAAGGGCCTTTTCGTTTACTCGTAAACGAATAGGTTTTTTTCAGGTCCCTCGACACGAAAATTAATATACACACCTCGCCATGGAAAACATATCACCCTCCCCCACGTGCTTGCCATCCTCGCCTTCGGCTCGGAAGGCAATCTTGCATGTGGGGGACGGTGATCTGTTTTCCAAGGCTCGGGCATGTAATGTACTATTTATTACGCTGTGCAAAAAAGTAACTTTTTAGGCACACGAAGCGTGCCTAAAACGTCTGTTTTCCGCACATGGTGATGAAAACTGTTGTTCGATACTCATGAGAAAAGTGTTTTTTCATCACACTGTCTGTAAAACGTCGTTTTACGGACACTTCGTGTCCGTCAATAGTATATTTCAGCACATGTGGGGCAATATCGTCTTTAACGTGTGTGGGGTTTACAGCATGAGCCGAAGGCGAGTGATGTAACCACACACGTTAAAGGCGTAATTTCCCAACAAGTACTGAACAAAATTTTATGTCACGAAGCCTGAAACCGGCTGAATTAGACACGAGACGCGAAGCGTCGAGTGTGTAATCCAGCCGGTTTCAGGTATGAGTGGCGTAAAAGCTGTTTACAGACATTGTGACAACAAATTATATTCGTCAATCGGTCGAAAACAACTTTTCCGACTAGTGCCCGAGTAGAAATTTCGTCAGGCAGGCCTTTCGGCATCGATACGGTATACCTGATTACGGCATGCCAGACCAGGGCCTGAAGGGGACCATTGCATGTTCACCTTACCAATAAATTCCAAACTTTAAGCAGGCATGCCTGATCATGCCCCAGTCAGGGCCTTTTGAGCGTACCGTGTTTGGAAAAACAAATGATAATTCTTAAAGTTAAAGTTAGTTCCTATATAATAGTATATTATGCCACCAGGCGATAAAAATATTATCTGGCGAATGTGGATTATAATCCGAGCGGAAGGCGAGGATTATAATCACATTCGCCAGATAATGCTTTTATCGCCGTGTGGCATACAGTATTTTATGTCGTTGGGCCCAAGAAAACCGCGATTCTAACCGAGCGAAGCGAGGGCCCAACGACATAAATGCTGTTGCACTGTTCGTAGGAAGACAAGGAGATATTGTGACTAGCACTAAGTGATTAAATGATAATTGCAAATAGATTTCTAAGGACTCTGGGGTCGTATGTTTCTGTTATGCACCAGTAAATGGTCAGTAAGAACTGGTTATTACATTATGTCCTAACCACTACGCTATCACGCTATTACTATTGAGTAAACTGTACATTGCCTATATGATTTGTATTGGGGTATTCGTTGAATTTACGATTATTCCTGATCTCCCGGATGTGCGCGTGTATTCTCAGAGATAAAATATGTTCAATTAAATTTTTATTTATTTCATTAATGAATAATAATAATGATAATAACAATAATTCTAATAAATAAATAGACATTTCGTGATTTTTTTTTCAAGATCATTTGCGTGTAAGTTTGATACTCCTCTAATACGTATTTACGACATCATGATCCCTCCCTTCTGTATATTTGGGAAGGGCTGCCTGTTACTTAAATTGATTAATTAAATTAAATTCATTAAATTAAATTACTTCAATTTTTTGTAATTATAGTATAATGATCCTTTTTAAAGATTGAAAATAATTATTGATAATGGTTGATAAAACTTAATTGGAATAGTATAATAATAGTTAATTAAATTATCCGAAAAACTTATTAAAATTAATGTCAGGTGGACCGGATCTGAATCTGATCATTTTCTCTTCAATTGACCCCGTTCAAATGCCGATCAAAGACATCAAATCCGAATTTGATCAAATTGGGGTCAGGAAGTCGACCTGAGGGTGAGATCGTGCCTACCTGATCAGAACTTGATCTGAATCATCCTGNAAGTCGACCTGAGGATGAGATCGTGCCTACCTGATCAGAACTTGATCTGAATCATCCTGCAGTTTTTCGGATGCGATCTACTGGATCAAAACTTGGTCAGGTTCTCATCAGGTATCATCTGATCATGTCTACCTGATCAGAACTTCATCTGAACCCGCCTGTAGATTTTCGGATCCGATCTGCTGGATCAGAACTTGGTCAGGTTCTGATCAGGCATCATCTGATCATGTCTACCTAATCAGAACTTGATCCGAACCCGCCTGCAGTTTTTCGGATCCGATCTGCTGGATCAGAACTTGGTCAGCTTCTCATCAGGAATCACCGGATCAGTCGAACCTTACCAAAACCTGATCAAGTTCTGATCATGCTTCAGATGGGCCTGAAGCAATTTCTACTCGGGAGCTGCTCTGGGTGATTTTTTTTTCTTTTTTTTTCTCGACCCGCCCATTCTGGGAATAGGCAGGAATGGGCACTATTTATTCATTTATTATTCATTTTTGGCCCAATTTAATAATTCAGTTAGCAATTCATTAATTTGTAGCAGTCTATGCCAGGTAAGGGCGAAACCAGGCCGCCTGCCACGGCCTTTATCAGGTTTAGAAATCAGGTCCTGATCATGTTTTGCGTTACATTTCCTATCAGGCCCTGATTTGGTAACCGTAACAGGGCCGAATCTTTTCTACGGCACAGCAGACCAGGGCCTGACCTGCTAAATACTAAAATTTCTACTCGGGTGTGATAGCGTTCCTCGGCTTCGTCTCGGTCTGCAACCCTCACACTCGTCAGAAAAGTTTTTTTCGCTCTTGTGACGAAAATAGCTATTTGGCTCGTGGGATTGTATCACTCGTCTTCGGCTTGTACTATAAACTTCCCACGAGCCAAAAAACATTTTTCCGCACTAGTATCAAAATATACTATTTCATCACAATGTGCCGGAAAGTGGACTTTTAGGCACGCGGAGCGTGCCGAAAAGTTCACTTTTCGTCACAGCATGATGAAATAGTATATTTCGTAACGAGTGCAAAAAAGTGTTTTTTGGCGAGTGGGAGGTTTATATCACGAGCCGAAGGCGAGTGATATAATCCCACGAGCATTTAAAACATTTTTTCACGAGTTACGAACAATATTTTTCATCACAATGTGGTGGAAATTCACACCATGATGAAAAAGACTTTGTGACATTGTCCATCATTTCAAAGACTTTGTTCATTCATGAATGTTTACTCCTGACTAAAAATTTGTTAAAATCTACATTTCATGACTTTTACCCTGACGATGGAGACCCGAACGGTCGGCTGAACAAAGAAATGTCGACGACTGTAGAGAGACTGATTGGTGGCCCACCGAATCCCTCGATCCTCACCAATCCACTCACCAATTTTCGTCGCATGCGTAAAATTCCTCGCCTTCGACCACCATTCCCGGATGACATTCGAGTCGCAGCAGGAAATAAGTATTTCTGAATTGAACCTCAGATTGAACAAGTTCCTATGCGGGTGACGACAGAATTCACAGACGCTCTCATCCGCGTCTTTCGTGAATATTAGCAGCCAGACAGGGTAACTCATGTCCAATTTCTTGGCAATTCCCTCGAAGATGTGCACATCTTCTATTTTCCTCATGAGAACCACAGCCAATGGACGGACAGTTCGTCTGGTGTAAAACTTTAATCTCACTTTGAAGTTCGCGAAACTCACGAAGGCCGTTGGTATTCCTTTATCCGACAGAATTGTGCATGTTTCATGCCAAGTTGTTAGTCTTGCGGGTGCTATAGTAAATTTCGATATGAATATGTGTGAAATACAGTAATTTCTCTATTGTGTTTGGATGTAAAGAAATTTTTTCATGAACAATTGCTCCTAAAATGATATTATTTATTTATTTATTTATTCATTGTTTTATTGGGTGGCTGGAGTTTTTTCCCCTAGCTTTGAAAAATTCCCGGAATTTTTTTCCCCGGCGAATTTTTCCCTTGGAACTTTTTCCCCCGTCAATCCTCTCTCTGCGAATTGTTCTCATTGAGATTAATTTTTCTTACGAATTTTTTTCATGTGAATTTCTTTTTTTTTCTCTTAGAAGAACAAAAATGAAAAAACTAATGACAAAAATCTTTTTTTTTATTCGCAATTGTTTAGTCAATTCATTGTTTACCGACCAATGTTGATATGTACATTTTCAATTCAGATTCAATTTTTCGTATGTTGCTGATTATATTGAAGATTAATAATTTTAGCTTGTTAGTTATCTTGTGCGATTGTAGATGTTCTATTTGAAGAATTTCATCCTATTTTGACCAAAAGGTGTATGTAAATTATTCATGATGTTCAGAAATTGTCGACTTCAATAAAATAATGGATATTGCGAATGTGTCTGATTTCATATTTTCCAGAAAAATTTTACCTTTATTTTTCTAGGGGACATGGGAACTTTTCTGAGCAACATTTTTTCGGGGGAAAAATTTTTCGGGAATTTTTCTCGGGGCATTTTTCACGGGGAAAAAATCCGGGAACCGATTTATTGTCTGAACTTTTACAAAAAGTCTGGTAAAAAATGCAATAATTCTGGTGAAAATTTCAATAAATTTCAAATTCCAATAAAAAAAATTCTCTCCGTCCAGTTCTTCAATTACTCACATTGATAATTAGTACTCGATGCTATGATAATTCCGGCAGTGCCATATGTATCATGAACGCTCTCGAATAAAGATGTGTAATAAACAACTGTGTCATTTCCAGCAACAAAAAACACGTAAATACCAGTGAGATACAGTTCCAATGAGATGAACAACTTCATGTTCAAGTGTAGAACTCGATTACGAGGGAGATGCTAATTTCACGCACGAAAAATTTTCATAGAAAAGCATAACGAATTCGATAGAAAATTCTACTGAAGTTCTATTGAAGGTTCTGTTAGCCTTGGACCGATTGTATCTAAAGATTCTGCAGGTGTAGTGTGGATTTTTTAATAGACAATATTCAATAGAAGCTATTTTATAAAAAAAGTCAGTAGAATGTTATCTTCCTATGTAACTTTTTCTTTTGAGACATTTTCTGTAGAAAACCTTCGACATGAATTTTATATTTTTACCACTCTATTTCCACTCAATAGAAAAATCGAACTCTATTGATTTTTTCTAACGAATATTTTCCATTGCATATCTCTATTGAAAAAAAACACGCAGATAAGCTGTGCAATTTTTCAATAGAATCGACCAAAAACTAATAGAAATCCAATAGAATTCTCTAGCAAATTCGCTAGGTTTTTTTATGAAATATTTCGTGCGTGTTACACCGAGGAAGGGTTGCAAACTAGTGCAGATTCGCACCCAATATCGCAAGATCTGCATTCTGTCACGCCTTGACATGCATATATTACTCTTTCGATCGGGCTAGACCATGCGTTACGTACAAATTGAATGATTTCCACTGATAGCATGCGACTCATTTTTACACAACAGTGAACAAAGAGGTGCTGGTGCTCCCAAGGAACAGCAAATGGAAATTCGTTTGCACTTCCCTCTATTCACAGTAGTGCGAGAATGACATAGATATTGTTTTAATTTTTTTCTGCATTTTCCTTAGAATTGTTCGATTTTTTCGTTTTATATGATTTCGGATCAGGGATGGGCAATAATATTAGATTTTGACAATATTAAAAAGGGATTATCTTCTTATATTGTTCAAAGTTTAACTATATTTAACAAGTTTAAAATATAAAATTTATTAACTAAATTTTCCGATTAATGGTGAATAAAATATTTGATAATATTGAAATGTAATTTTTTAGTTAACAAGCTAATTATAAATTTAGGTTCTTGATTTGCGATTATCCAAATAATCGTCAATTTGCCTACCTAAATTATTGGTTGATAGAATATTGCGATATTTAAATGTACAAATTGATGGTTAATTTAATATTTAAAATTTTAAGATTTATGTTAAAAATTGACAACTTCACAATTTAATGGTAATTATGATTGATTGATATGCCTATCACTAGAGGGTATCTCTAATTCGGGAACATACCTATTTTGCCTATGTACCTCAGACGAGAATCTTCAATGGAAAACTTTACAATTTACTTTTCATTCCTTGTGCGTGAAGTGAAATTTTAAATACGCTCCGCACATTGCGATGAAAACCTGAGTTTGACGCTCGTGGAAAAAATAGGGTTCCTTGACCCTTGGAAGAGTAGCACACGTATCGAATTATACTATTGTAAAGCCAGGACAGACGACCCGCATTATTATCCCCCTAGCATTGTTGATTAATATAGTATATCTCGATACAAGTGCGACGGGTTTTTCAGAAGTGAGAAGTTGTATGCTTCCGAATGATTTCAGCATAATAATTTTTTTTTACTCTCAGATATTTCTCCGCATTTTTTCAAGTTGTGCCTTTCTCGCCCCCCGTCTAAAATCTTTTCAACCTTCTGCATCCCATTTGCTAAAGGTCTGAGGAAAACCCAAGTTAGGAGAAAACTTGACCAAAGTCGTCCCTTCCGAGACTCCTAAATTACTTTCCGTAATTACATTAATTTAAAAAACAACCAAAAAATAGAAATATCTCGGCAACTCTGCATGGACAGGTATGCAGATTTTGATTGATTAAGATGGAAGACATCAAGACGTATATTTTGAAAAAAAAATTGAAATCGGTTGAGTAGTTTTTGAAATATTCAAGAAAATAAATTTTTCTGTACTGCTTCTCACGATTTGTCGTCTGGGAATTGGTATTGCATACTTCCCAGACTCGAAAACTTGAAAATCACTGCAATAAAATCTTGTCCCGGGCTGCTGCGATGGGGTTTTTTTACTCGTGTGGTTGGCCAGTCCTCGCCTTCGACTCGGACACCAACCCCACACGAGTAAAAAACCCCATCGCAGCAGCCCGGAAAAATACTATAGATACAAACTTGGACATCTCCTAATATTACCATCCGATTTAGCCCATTCTCAATACGAAACATTCTAGTGCAAAGAGGAAACTTCATGCCAAATTTCGAATTAATATATCGATTTTTGCAAAAGTGAGAGTACTAAGAAGGATTTTGTGCGAAAAACCAATAAATGGTAATATCTCGGACACTTTATACAAACGGGTATGCATATTTTGATTGATAGAGATAGAAGACATCGAGACGAATATTTAGAAAAAAAGAGAAATTGAAATGGATTGAGTAGTTGTTGAGATATTTGCGAAAAACGATTTAGAAACAAATGGCGATTTCTTAAAAGCGGCTGGATCGATTGGACTGAAATTGAGCACAGAGGTAGTTTTCATTAACACTTGTAATGAGACAAAATTTCAGATTTTTGCTTCCGAAGGGAAGCATTATTGCTTCCGAAGGGAAGCATTATTTTTGGTCGATTTTTCGATTTTCTAATTTTCATTGCAAATGATCTAGAATGTCATGAAACGTGAAAAAATGATGTTTTTGAGGTTGCGTCTGTACGTATGTATGTGCAGAATGGCTGTTTTGGGGGTTTATTTTTAGAAATTTTAACATAAATACGGTGAAATTCGCAGATAAAAACTTGAAATTTTTACTGATGATAGCTATGAATAAGCCCCACTTTGTGGCTCCATTTGGGCTCAATCGGTCCAGTAGTTCCTGAGATATTGCCAATTGTTTAAATTTCGTTTTTCAGCTATATCTCCTCAATAAATGCACCGATTTCAACTTTTTTTTTTCAAAATATTCGTCTCGATGATCTCTACCTGAATCGTTCATAACACATAGACCAATCACTGCTGAGTCTAGGAATATTGCCGTTAATCGGTTTTTTTGTGAAAAACGTTGTGCGCGCGATAACTCGATAAAAAATGTTAATATCGATTTGAAATTTGGTATGCTTGTAGCTTTTATGACATAGATGGATGGTATTTTGAATGGGCAAAATCGACCGAGCGGTTCGCGAGATATTCAATTTTTTGTAGAAATCCATTTTGGCAAATATCTCCTTAACTATTCGAGGGATTAAATTTTTTTTTTTTTTGAAATACTCGTCCCAATGACCTCCATCTGAAGCACCCATAATATATCGAACAATCGCTGTTGAGTCTAGAGATATTGCCGTTAATCTGTTTTTTTGCGAAAAACGTTGTGCGCGCGATAACTCGATAAAAAAGGTTGTTGTTGACTTGAAATTTGGTATGTTCGTAGCTTTCATGACATAGACGAATGGTATTTTGAATGGGCAAAATCGACCGAGCGGTTCGCGAGATATTCAATTTTTTGTGGAAACCCATTTTGGCCAATAACTCCTTTACTTCTCGAGGGATTAAAATTTTTTTTTTTTTTAAATACTTGTCTCGATGACCTCCTATTCCATATGAAAGAAGAAAAGTTGCACTATGGAATACCATCTGGAATGAGAATGATTTTTTTGAATTCGAATGGGACGTGTATTCATCAGCACAGATCAGTCTGTTTTGGAAAATACGAATGAAATCGAGAGAAATAATTGAATCGGAGTAAAACCACATAATTTTACATATGAAATTTTTAAGAGGACGAAATGATTTTATATACTACGGTTGAAATAATAAAAATAAAAAATAGACGATGCACTTCTTCCCTTCGGAAGCTTATAACCAATGTAATTGGTAGCAGAAAAATGAAGACTTTTGACATAACAGTGTGGTGTCACAAGTCTTCTGTCGAATAGGGTCGGTCGCCTGCTTGTTTTGGAATTATTTTAGTCCTTTAATTCTTCAATTGTCTAAAAGTTGACCAGCAGGTGGACACCCACACATGCACACGATATGATCAAACTTCGTATTTTTACGTTTCAGACCATTTTACATCATTTCTAAGCAAAATTAGAGAATATAAAAACAGAACGATTTCAATGCTTCCATTCGGAAGCAAAAGTGATACATCAAAAAGTAAACAGTATGGTACTTTTAGTCGGAAAACTATTCGTTTAATGATACAATTCGTCAAGATATAATTCCTCCAAAGAACAACATCTAATTGATCTAATTTTTCCTACGATATTCAATATTAAAATTTCATCATTAGGTGAACATCAATATGAACACAAACCAAGAACTCAACGGAATAAATGTCAACACGCTAGATAATCTCACTGTTTATTCCTTCATTTCATTGCATCCTTTTACAACAAATTATTTTATCTATTAGTTCATTATTTAATCAATTCATCAATTAATTCATTAAAATCCAGCGACATTTTCATATCACGGAATCACAGCTTCCCGAGCGAAATGAACATGTCTGTCTTTTCTGCAACTGAATTTTTTTATCTTGTAATTTCTAAATTTATTCCTGAGATAATGGAAAATGTGCTCCATCAGGAAGATAACCAGAGCTATGAAGAATCCACCAGTTAAAACACACAGAATCGGTGCTATTTCCCATTGATCCACGGGTGGATGAGAGAGTTCGGGTGAATCCTCTTGTCTGAAGTACTCTTGTTTGAGTCGCTCGAGGATTCCGTTGTCCTTGAATCGCTGAATACTTGAAAGAAAAAATGAAGTATCATTTATTATAATCATTATTATTGTTGATTTATTCACTCTTTTATTTACTTTCTATATTTTTTATTTAAATAATTTAAAAAATTATTATGTTATTTATGCATTTATTTAACCACTACACATTATAATACATGGTATTAATTCATACAAATACTTCAATAGAAATTCACATCCATAGGGACAGCAAAACGCAAACTAAACATAATATTGGAAGAGAAGAGACCAAGATAAAAGATGAAAATTGGTTATTATAAAAATTATAAATGCATATCTATTTTATCTATTATTTATTCATTTATTTATTTATTTATTCATTTTTTCAAATTTTATCTATATGTTTATCTATGAATAAAATTGCCTTTAAAAGTTGAAATAGAACTAGATTTTAAGAATAAAAATTTTCAAGCTAATATAAACTTGACATATTTACAAGTCTAGCATAAGTTGGCGAGATAGATTGCTGCCTGAAAATATTTTACCTATTTTTCAATAGAGGATCATTTTTTCCACAAGAATTTAACTTACTGGAAATTAACTAGAGCTGTATATTCACTGCGCAGTGGCATAATCATTCCCAAGGTTTCGATTCTTCCTGTTTTGATGGAAGCTATTTCGCATGGCATGGGCGCTAGCACGGCATCCTTCATAGCTTCATTCGTGATGAATGCAACTCTTCCATTGCACACCTAAACATCGCAATTCCAAGAATTAATCCTGAATAAAGAGAGTCCCTTGGGTCAATTCACCTGCTGAAATCCTTCTTCAAGAGTTTGAGGGAGTTGGTAGTATGGCTTCATGAGTGACATCAATTTGTTTGCGATTGTCTCGTTCGAAGTCTGTAGGATGGTAACGAAGTGAATTGATGATTATTCGAATATTATATCCATGCATCATGTATGTCTTTACCAATGTGACAATTAGAAATAAAATTCGACAAAAGAATTTCACGACTTGAAAAAATTTGAAAAAAAAAAACTCAAATCTCTTGAATCCTAAAAAACTTGAAAAATCTTTAGGAAAATGATTTTCAAAGAATTTTTTGTGATACCTGCCTGAAAAGTGCACTTTTCGAATCGGTTTAGTGTGCGTAAAACGGTTGTTTTCCGTACACCTTCATTACGCGCTTCGTGTATAGAACGTCTACAAAAACAATCACTTTACTCCCACTAGCGGTCCGAATTGTGAACTCGGCAGAAAATAGGATGTGTTACATGTGCGTGCGAAATAGTTATTTTCATCTCAAAGCTGAAAAAAACTTTTTCATCACTCTGTCCGTAAAACGTCGTTTTACGGACACTTCATATTCGTCAAACGCCGTTTACGGACATTGTGAAGAAATAATATGTTTCGTTATATCGAATTATATTTTTTGTCATAACGGGCGTAGGCAGCAATTTACGAACACGTAGCGTTCGTAAAGGGCTGTCTTACGGCCGAAATGGCAAAATAGTATATTATGTCATCAGGCGATAACACGCCTGACACACCCGCCACTCGCTTTCGGCTCGGATTATAAAGCCACATTCGCCAAATAATGCTTTTATCGCCATGTGACATACGATATTTTATGTCGTTGAGGCCGAAAATCGCGATCTAACCGAGTGAAGCGATGTTAGAATCGCGCTTTTTTCAGACCTAATGACATAAAATATCATTCCACATACGGCCTAAGAAAACTTTTCTGCCTCCTGCGATTGCATTCCTCGGCTTCCCCTCTGTCTGTAACCCTGACACTCGTCAGAAAAGTTTTTTTCGCCCTTCTGAAGAAAATAGCTATTTTGACACTGTTGCTACATTCACCTCGTGTCGAAAAGTCTCTTTTCGTTTACTTGTAAACAAAAAAGGCACAGTTCGGCCACTCGTTGAACGTAACATCATTGTCAAAAAGTATTGTTCGACACATGTAAGACGGGAATGTTTAACGCGTGTGATTTCCAGCCCTCTTCATCACTTTCCACTCGTGAAAATTCGGTCTCACTCGTATCGAAATATACTATTCTGACGAGTGTGAGCATTGCAGACCGAGTCGAAGCCGAGGGATGCAATCACAGGAGTCAGTAGAGTTGTTTTCCACCGAGTAACGAACATATTTTTTCTTCACAATCTCCGTAAACGACTTTTTACGGACAGTGTAATTAAAAAGTGGATCTTTCCGCACTAGTAACACAATATACTATATTTTCATTCATGCAATTTTTTTAGGTTTTGTATTTTTCTTTTTTAGAATATTTAAAGAACTTCTTTGAAAGAATTTCTTCTCCTTCCGTGCAACTCGTAATAAAAGCCTTCAACGGTAAAAAAAATAGTAAAAAACCTCAACTGAAATTACCTTGAAACATGACAGTGCAATGTTTAGTGAGAAATAGTATCAGTTACCCTCAGCGTATCGTAATCCGAACTATCTTTCAATACGACGAGCTTGTAGGTCCCATCCGCGGCGAATTGCTCCACTGTATTGAAGGGTAAATACGATGATGAAACAGCGAGGAAGCTAATCAAGGACGCCGCATATGCGGCTGATACCACCAATGAGGATATGAATATTGATAGATATACGATTCTGAGGGGAGTTTCAGCTGGAAATTCTGCGTAAAGGATATAAGAAGAGGTAAATGTGTTGAAAAATACTCCAAAGTGGAAGGAATAGTACATTACATGCCCGAGTCTTGGAAAACATATCACCCTCCCCCACGTGCTTGCCATCCTCGCCTTCGGCTCGGAAGGCAATCTTGCACGTGGGGGACGGTGATCTGTTTTCCATGGCGAGGTGTATATATTAATTTCCGTCCCGGCGGGCGCAAAGTTAGATTTCTTAACTCTGACTTTGCGCCTACACCGAGACGGAAAATCGCGTTCTAACCACGTGAAGTAAAATAAAGGACCCTCAGCCACGTGCTTACCAACCTCGCCTTCGGCTCGGCTGGTAGTTGCACTGGCGGCTGAGGATCCTTTATTTTCCCTCCCTAGGTTAGAAATATACTATTTCGTGTCGAGGGACCTGCAAAACGCCAATTTCGTGGCGCACAGTGCCACGAAAATGGGGTTTTTCAGGTCCCGTGACACGAAAAAGCAATATCTCTAGTAGTCCGTTCGCTGTACCTGACCCTGTGTCAATTTAAGAGTCCCCGCATTTTGATGTATGAAATTTATATTTTTGGGTCGCTGATTCCGAATTTGTGAGTCTTTTTTCCAAAAAACCCGGCGTTCCATTTGTTATTAACAATTTAATTTTTTAAACGATCATATCACGGGAACAGTTACAGAACGAGAACAAAGTTTCAAACTAAAGATGTTTAACATGTCAAGACCTACATTTTTTATTATATAACTTTTTTCCCTAACTATGATAGACAAAAAGTTATCGGGGGTGGGAGCGAAGCGGGTGGCACGTTAACACTTGCGCAAGGCGTCGGCGCGCTCCGATGCGTTTATCGACAAAATCAATGGAGAGAGAAAAAAATAATTCAAATGAAAACTGCTCGCCATCAAATTTTACACATCTTTAGTTATTTGACATTTTTTCATACTCCTATCCATTAATAAGATATTAACACTTTTATCTCTATCTTGGAGCAAATTGCCTACAATATTATTGTTTATGACAGATTCGCACATAAGCGGATCGAGATACGAGAAAAAAATTCGCATGAAAATTGTTCCTCCTTAAAAAATAGATAGATTATTTTTTTGTCTTTTTGGCATACTTCTATTTCTGACAGATCAATCAATCACTCTATCGTAGTTAGGGAAAAAAGTTATGAAATAAAAATGTATATTTTTACATGCCAAACATCGTTTTTTTGAAACTATTTTCCCTATCTGCAACCGTTTCCGTGATATGATTGTTTAAATAATTAAATTGGCAACAACTAATGGAGCGACGAATTTTCTAAAAAAATAACGGAGAAATTCGGGATCAGCGACTCAAAAAATATAAGTTGTACACATCAATACTCGGGGACTCCGAAACTGATGCCGGATCAGTTCTAGCGAAATAGTATGTATACGAACTAGTAAGCGCGTGGACCCCTCGCGCTCTCATTTAACGGGCTATATCTCTGTCAGAAATGGAGATATATGTCAAAAAGACACTAAACTAATCTATCTATTTTTTAGGGGGAAACAATTTTCGTGGGAATTTTTTTCTCGTATCTCGAATCGCTTATGCGCGAAGCTGTCATAAATAATAACATTGTTGGTAATTTGCTCCATCATAGAGCATAAAAGTGTTAACATCTTATTAATGGATAGGAGAATGAAAAAATTTCAAACAACTAAAGATGTGTAAAATTTGATGGCGAGCATTTTTCATTCGAATCATCTTTTTCTATCTCCATTGATTTTGTCGATAAACGCATCGGAGCACCCCGACGCATTGCGCAAGTGCTAATGCGCCACCCGCTTCGCTCCCACCCCCGATAACTCTTTGGCTATCATAGTTAGGGAAAAAAGTTATAGAACAAAAAATGTGTGTCTTGACATGTGAAACATCTTTTGTTTGAAACATTTTTTCCCATTCTGTAACTGTTTCCGTGATATGATCGTTTAAAAAATTGAATTGTTAATAATAAATAGAACGCCGGATTTTGCGGAAAAGAGACTCACAAATTCGGAATCAGCGACCCAAAAAAAATAAATTTCATACATCAAAACGCGGGGACTCTTAGATTGGCACAGGATCAGGTACACCGTACGGACTATAGAGCAAATTACAATGTTCTTGTGGAAATTTTTGAGTTTTCACTGGACTTGTTGCATTTTTTACTGAAATTTTGAGAGTAAATTCTTAAAATTTAGAAATGTTCAATGGAAAATATTCTACAGAAATTCATCGGTCCAAATTTTTCAAGTTTCATCGTTTAATTTTGTTTTCAAGGAACGAAAATAATAAAAATAAAGTGGACAAAATTCAATGGAAAAATTAAATAAAAAGATGAAATCCTACTGATTCTTTCTATAAGTTTCTATTGAACATTTTCAATGAAAAAAAAACGCACGGTAAAGTTATGGAATTCTTCAATTGAATCGTCCAAAAACCAATAGAATTTTTATCAGAAGTTCAATGAAAATCTATGAAATTTTTCATAGAACTGTCCAAAAAGTCCAAAAAACGTGTGGTGTAATATTTGAATGGTCCTTAGTACCTGCTAAAGCTTGTTGACAGTAAATACCCCAGACATAAGAATAATGTTCAACGACTAGTGGAAAAAGGCTGAATTTCCTTCTCTTGTACTTGATGAGGGTCAGAAATAGAGGCATGGTGACGAGGAGCCCAATGATAACGACCCAAACATCCGTTGCAAACGCCTGCGAGCAAGAGAGAATGAGTGAAAGGAACATCAATTAAGACACGTGCGAAAAAATTTAATAGAAGAACCTAGTGTGAATTCGTTAGAAAATTCTATTCGATTTCCACTGAACTTTTCATTATTTTTCGCCGATGCTATTGAAGAATTTCGCAGCTTATCTGCGCGTTCTTGTTGTTAATAGAAATATTCAGTGCAAAATATTCTGTAAAAAAAAAATCAATAGAATTCCACTTTCCTATAGAACCTATTCAATTCACATATTTTCAATAAAAATTCCTCGGCTCAAATTTTACACCTTTTTTGTCTCACTTTTTTACATGAAAAGAATGGAGAATAGAGTGAAAAAGGAAAATTCATGTCGAGGAATTCCTATAGAAATTCTTCGGTTCAAATTTTTCAAGTTTTTTCGTTTGATTTTTTGTGACGAAAAAATAAGAAAAATAAAATGGAAACAATGCTTCCATTCGGAAGCAAAAATTAGAAAATTCACATCGAGAAATTCCTATGGAAAATATCTCAATATAAAAGATGGAATTCTACAGTTTTTCCAGAAAATAATTTCTATTGGACATTCTCTAAAGCCCCGCAATCCTTCAATGGAATTGGCCAAAAACTAATAGAACATTTGTTTTTTTGGATTTTTTTCATTAAAAATTCTCTGGTTATTCATAATCCCGGTTCCCCTTCTACCTCATTCAAATCCCATCCAATTATTTCCAATGACGTTGCAAAGATGTGGAACGCTATATAAATACGCTTCTTTAACGCAATACAATTTTCTATCGAATTTACTAGCTTTTTCTATGAAATATCTCCGTGCGTGGAGAACGAGAGGAACCAATCAACACCTTGAAATAGGCATTCCACTTGACGTGGGCACCATTAGGCTTCTGAATGTATATCCGGGCGTAGCCAACTGCAATGGGAATTGTGAAGTCAACCATGTCTAATCGTTTATGGGTCATGCTGAACTCCGAAATCGCCATGTCTGCCTCATTTCGCCGGAGGGATCCGATCACGCCACTCCACTTTGACGTTTCGGGGTTCCAACTTCCGTAGCCGATGGTCGTGATTATAGATGATATCGTGAAATTCATAGATCGAGAGAGCTCTTTCAGAAGGCCTCCTAGGAATCCAAAAACCTCCGCGTTTTTTTGCCAGATATAACCGGATCCCTGGAGCATGCGTAAAGTCTCAAACATTTTGGACTAATAGTAAATAACGCTGAAATTTTCAGTGAATGTTTCTCAAAAATGTGATTAAATCGTAACTTCAGCTGACGCAAAAATTTTAAGGGTTCATGAGGGTCAGGAAAGGTCAAGCATGGGTAGGAAAGATCAAAATAAGAGTTTGAAGGGCGTGGAAGGGTCCAAATAAGGGTTTGAAAGGTCAAAATAAGGGTCTGGAGAGGTTAAAGCAATGATATTGAAGAGTCAAAAAGACCTCGAAGGGTTAAAGTCAATAGCGAAGCGGTAAAGCGGGTTAAGTCGATTTTGACTTTTGGCCAGTTTTTGATTAATATCTGGGAATCTAAGAGAGATAGGAAAATTTTTATTTGAGGGGGATAGGGAATTTTTTGTGGGGCCAATTGAGAGTTATAACAAAGGTCGTGGCAAAAATTTTTCTATCTAATAATCTATCTAATAATTTTCTGAACAGATCAAAATAAGGGTCTGGAAGGGTTTGAATAACGATATTGGAACGTCAAAGTGACCTTCTCAAATGGTCTAAATAAGGGTTTGAAGGGCCTAGGAGTGTCCATATCAGTAGTGAAGCGGTAAAAGGAGATAAGTCAATTTTGACTATTGACCAGTTTTCAATCAATATCTCGGAATCTAAGGAAGATGGCAAAATTTTTCTTATAACCTTTTTTGTGGAGCCGATTGAGTGCTACAACAAATGTAATTATGAAAATTTCGCTATCTCCCTTAGATTCGGAAATATTGTTTAAAAACTCAACTGGGAGATAAGTCGACTTATCTCCGTTCACCACTTCACTACTGATATAAGGGTCTGAACGGTCAAAATGACGGTTTCGAAGGGTTAAAATAAGGGTATTGAAGGGTCAAAATGACCTTCTCGAAGGGTTAAAATAAGGATATTGAAAGGTCAAAATAATCTCAAGAGGTCAAAATAATCTCAAGAGGTCAAAATAAGAGCCCGGAAGGGGTTCAATAACGATATTGGAAAGTTAAAATGTTAAAATAAGGGTTTGAAGACCCTGGAAGGGTCCAAATAAGGGTCTGAAAGGTCAAAATAATCTTCTCAAGAGTTCAAAATAAGGGCCTGTAAGGTATCAAATAAGCATAGTCAAAGGTCAAAATGAGCTTCTCGAAGGGTGAAAATAAAAGTTTGAAAGGTTAAAATAAGGGCGGTCTGGCAGGATCAAAATAAGAGTCTGGAATCATAAAATAAGGATCTAAAAGGTCAAAACAAGGGTCTGGAAGGGTTAAAATGAGGATATTGAAAGGTCAAAACGAGCTTCTCGAAGGTTCTGAAAAGGTCCGAATTAATGCCAGGAAAGGGGAAAGTAAAGGGTAGGGTAAGGATCAGGATGAGCGTCAGAAATTAAGTTTTCATAGGTTGTTATGAAGGCCGTGCAGGGATTTATGGGCTTGTGTGAGGTCATATTGTTTATTATTCATTTTTGAAAATTGTCTTCCACTTTTAAATTAATTCTCCAGTTCACCTTAACAATAGCAACCCGAAACTTCCGACCTTCAACCGAAGATCGACGACTGTAAAGTGCATTCTCAGTGAACCACTCGATTTCGTTTCTCTCATCGTTCCACTTCCCGAGTTCTCGTGTATTCGTGTGGTTTTCCGTTTTCGACCACCACTCGTCGATAATCAACGAGTTGCAGCACAAGATGAGGGCCTCCGAGTTGAATCTGAGGTTCAACAGATTTTGATGCGGCGCATGACAGAATTTACAGACATCCGAATTGGTCTCGGCAGTGAACAGAAAGACCCATACGGGATAGCTCATGTCTATGGCTACTGCGAGTCGTGAAAAACGGTTGATTGCTTCCATTTTACCGAACAGGATGACAACGAGTGGTCGAACAGTTCGACTGGTGTAAAACTCCAGTCTATCTTTGAATTGTTCGAAGTTGACGAGACCCGTTGCTATCTTTTTTTCGGACAACATTCTCGTCACCCTCTGCCAGACCGTCAGTCTTGAAAATGCTGCAATAGTGAACTTGCATGAATTTTTCTTTTTCAATTTTTTAATGGTCCATTTTTTATTTATAAACACTAGGAATATTGTTCTTTAATTAATAAATGAGTGTCGAAAGATGAAGATTTCAAACGCTTTGAAACCCGTATAGCGCTGTCAAGCGCTAAACGCGCTTAGCGCGTTTGGCGCTTTCCAATAGCGCTATTTTGCAGGGACGCAAATGATAATTCATTTGCGTCCCTGCAAAATTAAAAATTTGATGAGGCCCTTTTGGTAAGCCATTTGGTAACCCTCGTGACGTTTGACTATCGTGAAATTTGACTATCCCCGTGTGAGTTGTTTGTTGTTTGACTCTCGTGTAATCTAACCATTCCCTTGTGACCCTCGTGGGCTACAATTCCGAGAGGAACTCTTTCCCCAGTTCTACAGTATATTATATTTTTTTTTAAATCATGCCGCCAGCATATAGCCTACTTGGCGGGTTATAGCCCGGAACAAAAATTCGCCCGCCAAAATGCATCCCAAATAGCCCTATCTGGCTACCCTGGCTCGAGCCAACCCAACTCCCATCTCTCCACACATTCGACCAATAGCGCTATCCAGGGCTGAAATTCCTACTCGTGTGGAACTGCTGCCGCCAGGCGCGAATGTGGAGAACTACTGTGCTATCTAGTCAGTGTGACGGATGGGCACAGCAGTGGGAGAGGTAAGGCAGACGAATGCGAAGTCTGTAAAATCGTAATGGTTGTAGGAAGGAAATATAAATAAAAAAAATTCAGTGAAAACGAGAAAGACTGATTTTTATTTCTTTTATGGATTTTCTTTCGAAAGATATTTTTCAACGATCTTTTTCTAAGGCTGTTTTTCATTTTATATTGAGATGCAATGAGCAATTCCTCGCGGGTAGCTTTCAATATCATCCAATACGTCTTTGCGATTGACTATTCCTTTAAGTCTGATCATGATCTCTATATTAATTTGTAACCAAACAGATATTTCGTTTGATCATTGATGTCTGAAGAAATTTCGGGATAAATTTTCTAAGAATGTCATTTCTTCGTGGTATATTGATTCAAATCTTAGTAATCGAAATGTTATTAGCTGAAATATTAGTAAGTGAAAAATCGTCTAGTTGAAAAAACATGGATTCAATTTAATATACATAAATTAAGTGCCAGCCTTGAATGATCAATTTTTCATTTATAAATACTAGAAATATTACTCGTTAATTAATAATTAAGTGTCGAAAGTTGAAGATTTCAAACGCTTTGAAATCACTAATGACGTCACAAGAGCGCTATCCAGCATTAGGTTTTAATAGGTTTAAAAAACGTCTTATTTTCAATTATTAATTATAAAATGTCTAGGTAATATTTCTCAATATTCTTTTTCGTTTATCTATCTACGGGTTATGTAGAATGGGTGAATGTAGAAATTAGGGAAAACTGAGTTCCATGCGAGTTCCCTATTAATTTTGTATTGAAGTCCAAATTAAATTATTAAATTTTAATTATTTCAATGGAGTATCAATGAATAATCCTATTTGAACATTTTCAATTTGTTAATCAATCGATAATTACAACTGGATATTCTTCATTACGATGACAATCAATAATGAAATGTAAAATATTTTAATTTTCCAAATAATACACGGATGAAAAAATTTCATAGAAAAATCTAACGAATTAGCTAGACAATTGTATTCGATTTCTATTGCACTTTCTATTAGTTTTTCGCCGATTCCATTGAAATATTTTCTATGGAAGTTCTTAATTAAAAGGAAAGAAAAATAGGATGAAGAAAACTTACAAAATTATTTATATTTTCATGCATGTAGATAATTAATTAATCTTCAATATTTTCATTAAACTATTAATGAAAAATTGTAATTAATTTTTTTTTCAATATAAATTAATCAAACCCAACTAGCCTATCAATATGATTGATTGACTGAAAATCAATTTTACTGGAATATTGATTTCTAGCTCATATGACTCGCCTTTGGCTCGGGCTACAAACTCATATTCGCCAGAAATTTGTTCTTCGGTCTAATGACGAAAAATATCGCGCGGTAAGCGCTGCGCCACACCAGCATAAATCGACATAATGATAAATTTGAATGATCTAGGAAAAATCTGAAAAAAATCAAGAGTAATCTAGATCGTATACTTGAAGAACTCCCTTGAAATTTTTTATGTTCAATGCTCCCCTAATTATATATTCAACCTCAAAGTTGCCATGTTTTTCTGAATATTCGCCTTTTACGCGGTACACTACCCAGAGTTACGGAATCAAAATTCGGAAATCTAACTACTTATAATATTCTTGGCGGACATTTTCATTGATAGGGCCTCCAGAAACTTCAAAATGAGATGTGAGAATTTTTTAAATGTTTCTGAGGCTTTGATGCAGTGCCATTTAACCGTCCATCACTCGCGCTCGACCGCCAGCCTTCATTCGTCACACAGTGAGTGCAGCGCCGCTAGGTCAAGCCGAGCGCGCTGTTGCCATCTCGGCGCTTGGCGCTATGCGTGCAATTGAAGTATGACGGTGAATGTAGCAACACTGTCGCTCGAGCGGTCGACAGACTCACTTGCACCGGCCGGCGCGGCGCCGCTTTTCTGTCCGCTAGATGTTTTTTTTTTTTTAGCTAAACAAATTTCCCGAGAAAAAAAACAGACAACGCTAAAGTTTAATAAAAGGGTTGAACTAGGAACTCTAATTTTTTTAGAATTTTTAAGCGTCGAGAAATACGCTACAATATAAAAAAACGAAAACGGGCGGTGCCGCGCTTATTGAGCGAGTGATCGAGGGTTAAGAAAATGGAAAAAGTGCAACCAACGGAGTATTAATCATTAATATGAAAATAAATAATGATCTAGGTCCACTTGCTACTCACATTGATAATTCACGCTGGATGCTATGATTATTCCCGCAGTACCATACGTATCATAGATATTCTTTATCAAAGATCCATAGTCAATCGTGTCAAGTCCATTGCTCGAATCCATGAGAGATGCAGCACCGAAAAACAACATCAACGTCATGCAGACTTTCATCTTTCAACGAAGTCTGAGATGTTGATCGTCCAATGTGGATTACCACAATGGCTCGAAGAAATCCCCAAATGTATGATGTATGCCCTTGTCTCTATTTACTTTTTTTGCTGTATTATCAAGGTCACGTTGGCGCCCTTGAGAGGCTACATATCTTCGCATCATTTACTTTGCACTCCGTCTATCAGTCAAGTATCGAAGAAATGAACATTTGAGACAATATTTTTCTTCCGTTCGTTGTTACCAGCGAGTTTGACACATCAGTCTCGCGAATGTCGCTGAATCAATTGGAATGGAAATAGAGAATTAATGAGATCTTCATTCCTACCCTGAAACCATTCAAAGCCACTTTTTCACATGTCTTCATATATGACTCCAACAAATTCATGCATCTGCGTTGAGGTATCATCAAAAACTACTCCAGATTCGTGTTAAGACGGGAGCTAGCAACTTTTTTATTTGCGCTTCCAGCTGTGTCTAGTCGTGCATTATGCATGACGATCGAATTCCACGTGTTCAGCCTGAGGAGATTTTCTCGATAACGTACGCCCTTTATCCGTCAAAATTAATAAATTATGGGATGAAATGGCGCATATAAATTTTCTTTTCCTATAAAATATTTTTTAATGACCATTTGTATTGAAGAAACGCAAGGAAAAGCTGCGGAGTTTTTTGATAAAATAGTAGATTTTTCAATAGAAGTCCAGTAGATTTGCGCTACATATTGGAAAATAATTTTGTTGTACGCATTCTCGTGCCCAACATATTTAAATGCACGCAAAAAATCGTGGAAAAATCTGGCGGATTCTATAGAAAATTCTATTGACAATTCGACTAGTTTTTTTATGATTGTTTTGAAGAATTATGCATTTTTGTTCATGGAAAATTTCTAATAGAAACTATTCTATAGGAAAAATCGGAATTTTATCTTTCTATACAAATTTTTCTATTGAGACATTTTCTGTAGAAATTTTTCGACATAAATTTTCCAAGGTTTCTTTATTCTATTTTTTATCTCTTTCCATTAATCCTCTATCAGTCGCTCAATGAGGGCGGCATCGTCCGTTTTCGCTTTTTTTTATTTTAGCGTGTTTCTCGACGCTTGAAAATTACGAAAAAATTAGACTTCCAAGTTCAGTCCTTTTATTAGGCATTGGCGCTATCTGTTTTTTTTCTCGGGAAATTTGCTTAGCTAAAAAAAGGAAAGAAACGTCGAACGCATAGAAAAGCGGGGCCGCACCGCCCGGTCGCGAGAGCGTCCCAGTGAACCCCTCGAGCGACAGTGGTGCTACATTCACTGCCACACTTGGAATGCGCGCATAGCGGTAAGCGCCAAGTTGGCAACAGCGCGCTCAGTTTAACCAGCGGCACTGCGCTAACCGTGCGATTGGAGACGCTATAAATCGCTGCGATGTCTGGTGGGTATCGCCTGCACTAAGAAAAATGGCCGTCCGATGGTTTATCGTTGGTACTTCAATTAATTACTTTACAAATCCTCAAGTTTTTCTAAAATATGACAACATCGGAACTTCGAGTACAACAAAAAAAAACAATACAGAAATGAATGAGTCGAAGAGGAACTACTACTGTCAGCTATAATGAGAGGGTTTGAACAAGTTTGAACGGGTAAACCATCGGTCGTCCATATGTTATGAGGGCGATCACGATGCCACCATCGGTAAATAGCGGTCCCAATGGATGAAGGCTGGCGGCCGAGCGCGAGTGATCGAGGGTTAAAAAAATCAATCTTGGAAAATTTGAACCGAGGCATTTCTATAGAGAATATAGAATCCTACCGATTTTTTCAGTAGAATATTTTTCATTGAACATTTCTGTTTAAAAAAAATGCGCAGGTGAGCTGCCTAATTTTCCAATAGAAGCGGCTAAAAACTAATAGAAAATTCAATAGAATTTTCTATACAATTCGCTATGTTTTCGTATGAAATTGTGAGATACAAATTTTCAGAGCAAACATATCTCCACATAAGAAAAAATTTAATTGAATTGAAAATTCCAGTAGTTTTTGGCCGATTCTATTGAAAAATTTCGTAGCTATACTGCGCTTTTTGTAGGAAATGTGCAATCAAAACTATTTTATAGAAAAAATCAATAAAATTTCATCTTTCTATACAACTTTTTCTATTGAGACATTTTCAATAGAAATTCCTGGACATAAATTTTCTTAGTTTGTTCTGCTCTGTTTTTCCTCTCTTCTCATTACGAAAATCAAACAAAAAAACTTGGAAAATTTGAGCCGAGGCATTTCTATTTCAAAAACTCGTAAAAGATTTAATAGTACGTGTCACCTCGATAAGAATTTATTCCTGTTTCTTCATATCTCCTCCGCGCCCTATAATTCACGAATCATAGAACAAATATTGGATGTAAATACACAGATTTAATAACAGATATTCGTATTCCGCATATTTTCATTCATTCCGTTATCCCCAATGAAATCGATGAGTCAGTATTTCCCATAAATATTTCCTTCTAGGGCTAGCTAAGATAGAGAGACAGAGAGAGCTACGAGACTGTAATGAAGAAAACAAAGTTATAATTGTTACTAACTCATAAGATTTATTTGTCTAATAGATCTATTTGTAATAATTATGTTCTATTTTGGTCTTCCCCTAGGAGATGTTTCCTATCTCAGGGAAATAAAAAATTGTTTCTATTCTATTCTATTCTAATGGCCATTGACTGGCTAGCCGGAAAAATTGAAAAAAATTAGACTTTTTCAATTGAAGTGTCTAATAGTGAATTTCGACATAAGGCCTGAAAAAACTTTTCTGGTGAATATGAGAAATATTCTCATATTCACCAGAATTCTCTCATAAAATATTCATGGGAGAAATGGTCACGCGTAACGTCCGTAAAGCGCTGTCTTACGGCCGGAATGACAAAAGAAAATATAGTAGTTTTTAAGCCTAGTCTGGTCACCTGACGGGAAAAAGCGACTTTAGTCGCCTTCGCGGGAGAGTACCGCCGTGTTATTTAGGCTCCAGCGTTGCCGAATCCACTCTACACTTCCCGGGCGCGTTTAGCGAGTTCCCAGCAACGTCGCGCAACAGGCAATTTCATTTAACACGGGAAAAAATTGTTCACCTGTTGGAAATAATTTTTTTTCTCCCAGAATTAAGGTTACAATATTTTTTAAAAAATACTAGAATTTTTCAGATACTTCAATTGACGAATTCAATTTTTCTCAAATTTTTCCGTCAACCAGTCAATGGCAAGGTGAATAAAACGACGTGTTGCGGCAATTCCCTCGCATGGTGACCAGTCTAGGGTTAAAACAACAGAATTCATTAAAAAAAGCAAATCGTTTCCATCAAATGAATCATTTTTCCCATTTTAAATGAATTCACCCGTTACCAGACGTTGCCGGAAACTCGCTTAACGCGCCCGGGCAGTATAGAGTGAATTCGGCAACGCCGGAGCCTAAGTAAGACGGCGGCTAATTCACGGGGAGGTGACTAAACAATCTGTTAACAATCGTTAACAATCTGTTGACTGAATCTAACTAAAATGATTATAATTTAACTCAAATATATCACCCTGAGAAATAGTATATTTCGTTACGAGTGCGGAAAAGTGTCGCCTTCGGCTCGTGCTATAAACCTCCCACGAGCCAAAAACACTTTTCCCACGAGTATCGAACGATATTTTTCATCACAATGTGCGGAAAAGGGACATTTTAGGCACGCGAAGCGTGCCTAAAAAGTTACTTTTTCGCACAGCGTGATGAAAAAAATTATTTTTGCCAAATATTCCTTTATTTGAGAGAAGCATTTATTTTTTCAAAATCGTATTTCGCCCATCAAGTTATTCCCAGGCGAGCCTGATTAGATTTCAATTATGACAGTCATGTTACTCTAGAGAATGTCTATGTTTTACATGATCTTGAATGAACTCCTTTAATGATTATTCATTTTTCCTAAATCGAGATACGCGGTAGCATATCGGCCAAGGAAAGTTTTGACCGACTGAGCAAAACATCAGGTTTGACCGACTGAGCCGAGAGCACCGCGTATCTATACACGACAGAACTTCCCCCTCCACTACCTCTAAATGATTTACATTCTGTATAATGAAAACGGGACGACAATAAATAAATCGCCTATGAGCTTTTCAACAGTGTAACTATGGTATTTTTTGGATTCTTATTTTCTAGAGAGAAGTTCGATTCATTTTTTAATGTTCATAATTATTGAGGGAGTTTACTTAAAGTCATAGCTAATGATCATTCTTCTAGAACTTCTAGAACAATATAATTGTCATAGTTGAAACCAGGGATAGCCATATCCATAAATTATTAAGCACTCAATTAGTTAATATTACTTTTAAACAGGGATGCCGCGAGACGAGACGATAAACTGCATCTTCTCGTCTCTCGCGTCTTGCGGCATCACTACTTTTAAATTTTAATTATTGAAGTAATCATTAATTTAAATAGTCAAATTTTGAATTATTCTTTAATCAGTAATTGAGTTAGGACGATTGATAATTATTTGGATAATCGGAAATCCCTTATAAGAAATTTAGTATTATCTACTTAATAGAAAATTCATAGTTCCATATTTTTGAATATTTAATTCATCATCAATTGGAAATTTAGATTATCAATTATTTTACTCTTTTTTAATTTCGATTAGCATATTTAAACCTTGAGTAATGTAAGTCGGAAATCCTTTCAATATTGAAGAATCGGAAGATTGATGGCCATCCCTGGGTGAAGCCTAATGAGGATTGCCTAGGAATAACTCGACTGGAGAAATACAGTCTTAAAAAAATAAATACTTCTCTTAACTAAATGGATATTTGGCAACAAAATATTTTTTTTTCTCAGTGTAGATCGAACAAGTAACAAATACGTGAATCGTCATGCAGAGTTCTTATAACTTCACCTTGCGGCCTTTGCAAACCAGTGATATTAAAATTATTATTATTGTTACTATTATGAAATGAGATATAATCTACTGGAGTGCTATGAATGAGAGTATGGCTTATATAGATGTAAAACTGTAAAAGTAGCATCAAGTATTCTACTCTATTCTCCTCCCTATCGATAACACTGGCACAAGATTAACCCACTGCCAATGCTACACTGATAAAAAAAATTATTTTTATTGAGATATTTCTTTCTTGGAACAAGTACACTGTTAGAATTTTTTTTCAATTTAAGTAACAGATGCATTTGAATTTTCAATATTCTGGACTTGAATTCAATTTTAGACTAAATTACTCATGGAATTGCGGATTCATCTTGGAAATTCAATAAAATTAAGTTTTTCATTATGAATGATCATTGAATTTTCAATCACAATTTGGATTTTCAAACCTATCGCGAAAATTAAGCAATAGATGGAAAATTCAGAAAAAAAGTTGCCTGATTTTTCATGATTTTCAGTCATTTTTATTGTCGTATAAACCTGAGAAATCAAATTCCATTAAATATTCAAGAACATTGAGTGATTTATCAATAACAAGATCAATAGAAATCCCATGTAAATTATTCGTTGTTAAAAATTTCAAGATTTTTTACTCGAAATTTCAAGAGTAATTTTCTAACAGTGTATTATCTACTTGAAACAATTTCAAATAAATCAAATCTTACGGTGAATATCAATTATTTCTTCTTGATACATTTCCTTGAAGCAAATAAAACAGTCCTTGGCGTCAAGTCACATGTATTCAACACACAAATGGAAAAGTTCTATTTTTTTTTAACCTAATTTAATCTCCAGTCAAGAAATTTTTCACTGTCGTGAATTGATAAAAAATTCGTACCTAGGAGGTGATTACATTGAGGAATGAGTTGAATGTTGTTTTCTCGAATGAAGCCGATGTTTAAATTGAGCTTTCCGTACATCACATTGAACGAAATTTCTGATATCCAAGTTTGTATTAAATAGCCGTAATCTGTAATTCTGTTATTGTAAACTCATGTGATTTTTTTTAGTCTAGAAATATGAACTTTTTTCAACTCAACGACACCTTCCTACAATCTCAAAGCTTTTTTCGCGCAACATATTCACCCTGATTCGACATACGAAATGCTCACTTCAATTATAATCGACTTGGAACAACATATGATCGTGTTGATTGAGATAACAACGTATTTAGTCATGAGAATAATTTTGATTTTTGTGTAAACCAACGAATTTCCGGAGTTAGCAAACTTTTGGTTAGAAAAAAATCAAATACTCTCATTATTACGACAAATAAAAGGACCTTCAATTCTAGAGAAGTTCGATTTCTCCCAATCAAATGTATCTCGAGAAGAGATAACTGGTATGTACTATGAAATCATGTTTATTTGAAAATTAACAACCAAATGATAAATGATTCAAATAAAATTCTCTTGATAAAATTTTTTTTTTCTGTCAGTGTAGTGCTAATTGCCTCGAGTATTTTTAGATCTTCCCTCTTTTTCCAACATTTCTACCCCCATTTATTATAATTGCACGAACATATTGTAATCAACGGAGCTCTCATCGCCCCAACGGAAATCATCGATTTTGCATTATGCCGTTAATGCCACAACTGTACATTTATCACACGTCACTGGTAGTTGTGAGTGTTACACGGACGTAATAGGTACACATTCATCAGCTTATGCTTTCCGATTGCACAATCATTCCAGGCGAAGCTGCCAGAACCATCCAGTAGATTTTGTCAATTCTCCTAGTCATTCTTGGGTCGATTCAACTGTGAAACATCGTCAATTGATGATGCAAGATACTTCATGGTTATTTTCATAATAATAAAAAAAACTAAAACTAATAATAATGATAATAATAATAATAATTCTCTGTATTAACCATTTCGAATGTATTTTTTGGTGAAAAATTGGTTTAAAATTTAGAATTTCTGCAACTTTTCTAAAATTTCAAATTTAGAATTCTCACATTTCTTTTTTTCAAGTCTTATTTTAAATATTTATTAAACAGTGGATTAAACACAGAAAAAACATTGTTGTAAAATTCTACAGATTAAACTATTTGATTCGTTGATGAAGAGTCAGTTATTTTTACAACTTTACTATCGTTTCCTTTCGAAAATGTAATTATTCAAGAAAATGAAAATTTTGTTAATCATTACAAAAACGTCATATTTTCGATGAAACTTCTAGAATTTTTTCTATTTTAGAAATTTTTACCGTCAGGGAATTTTTTTCATATAAAAAATCGAATCCAAAATTCCCTCGACCATCCGCAAAATTCTAATTTTTTACTTGAAAAATTTGAGATTCTAGGGTCAATTGGCCAGTGTTCAAACGAATAAGAGTCGTCAAATACCAATGATCGAAAGACCAAGATTCGATAATACGGGAAATTTTCACCATATCTCATTGAATTCATGAACATCATTCATTACTAGACATTTGCGCGCGCTTTCGCGCGCGCTTATCTATTTGTTGTGAAAATGAAGAAATCGAATTTATTAAACTTCATATACTCATAGATGTTTTATAAATATTGATAATGACTTAAAGAGAATTAAGAGAAGGAAGAGTGAAACATCAATGAATAATTTTTAATCTTCGATTAATTCCTTTTTTTACGTTTTAAAATAATCTGATTAAAATCTGTAAGGGTTGAAAAATGAAGGGAGGGTTATAAATTGATTTCCCAGAAAACTGAAAAAAGTTCTTGAATTCTTCGGAAAAGTCCACAGTTTTCCAGATAACCGTAGCTCTTCAAAGATTTTTTTCGAGTTATTTGGGAAACCGAAGAATTTTCGTGAATTTTATAGAGTTTAGAATTTATGTGTGAAAATCTGAGAAGCAAGAATTGATCATTTTGGCGTGTGATAAATATGAAAAAATTATAATTTGGGACGTGAAGAATAATTTGTGAGTTAAAAAAATTTAGAAATACTATGTTTTTTTGTCTCATGATCAACAATTAGGCAATTTAGATATGTTTTGATATAAAGATCAACTTCACACATGAAAAAATGAAAAATATAACGCAGAACAAATTTTTGCCATTTGAAGAATTTGAAAATACCAGGGATTTTTTTCAGCGCCTACTTCACGTGACTCATTGACCAACCAGAATTGAGGATTAGCGGTCAGGCAGTTTCGAGACATTTCGATATAAAACAACTTCACGTTTCTTTCATCTTTAGTAAATAGGATTCATATTGATTTTTAGAAAAGCCAAAAGTCCCATTTCACTGCATTAAGCATTTGTTCTACGATAAATATATCGTCGCATTAAAATCAAAGGGGCGTAAGTGCCATTTCTCTGAGATTTTTTTTCTCTTAATACCAAAGGGGCGTATGTTTTTTTTTCCTTCGAAATGGAGTTTTCTCAACTTATGAAAGGTTTTTTGTGGACAAATTTCTGAAGTGGCAAATGGACGTAAGTCCGACTAGCAAGTACTGAAGGGGCGTATCTCCAGCACATACGCCTCTTTCTTTTTATACTTTTTGTTTCTTTTCTAGCTCATATTGAGAATGAATAATTCCAAAGGGGCGTAACTCAGGCACATACGTCCCTTTGTTTTTGAAGCAATAATCACAGAGGGGCGTAACTCCAATATATATGTCCCTTCATTTGTTACTGTTCGTTCCTATTGATTCATCAAGTATAAACGGAATCACATGCACTACAGCCCTAATAATAAATAATATTTGATTCTACATTAACCTCCCCTCCCTCCCTCTCATCATGAATGTTCAAATTATTTCCCTTTGATTTTTTGCNCGTATGAAATTTCGAGTCGTGAGTGCTTTGAACACTTCGGAAGAAAATGAGACCATAAAGGAAGAAGAAAATAGTTAAAGCGTTTTATGTTGATATAACAATATAAAACTCATTATCGCGAGTAGACCTAAGATATAATGAGAGAGAGGCGTATGTGGGACTTACGCCCTTTTCGTTTTATTTCAACATGAAATGTGTCATCCGAAGTACACAACACATAATGTAAAAAGGGCGTAAGTGTCATTTTTTGAATGAAATGAAACAGGCGTAAGTGTGGAGATACGCCCCTTTCCCGTTGAAATATAGCAATTACGCCGTTTTCCTAGATTTTTTTTCCGATTTTTGGTCAGAAATTCCATGAAAATCCGAAAAAACAGGAATTCGGAACATACGCCCCTTTCACTTTTAAAATGGGTTTTTTGGCACTTACGCTCCTTTGATTTTAATGCGACGATATAAATTAGTTCAATCACTGGACGAGTTCGAAGACTGTTGCGTTTACCCTATCTTTCAACACAATGACGCGACTCCCTTCAAATCGGCATTTCATTCTAAATATGGCGTCAAAGCGCGTGCCGCATCTCTCCATTCATCAAAGAGTCTATAAATCACTTATGACATTATCCATTTATGACATTATTTTTCCTCTGATATTCCCCATATCTGTAATCATTGCATCCAAAGCCTTCCACCCGATCCACCCTCCTAAATTACACAAAATACATTATAGAAATTCAAATCTATTCAAGGCGTACGTATGTAGCTTACTAGTAAGCAGCGCAATACGTAAATTTCATTGACGTAAAAAAAATCAAAATTTTGGTAATCATCAGAACAACGTCATATTTTCCATGAAACCACGACACATTTATAATTCCTAGTCCGACCGTACGTGGAAGTTTCTGGAATTTCTCCTATTCTTGCAATTTTAACCGTCAGAGTTTTTTTTTGTCGGTATAAAAAATCAAATCCAAAACTGTCTCGACCTTTCACAAAATTCGAATTTTTTATCTCAAAATTGAAGATTCTATTTTTCAACACATAATGAATAATGACGCGACTCCCTTCAAATACGCATTTCATTCTAAATATGGCGTCAAAACGCGCGATTCTCTCCATTCATCAGAGTCTATAAATCACTTATAAGATTATCCATTTATGTAATTATTTCTTCCTCTAATATTTTCCGTGTCTGTAAACACTGCATCCGAAGCCTTCCACCCGATCCACCGTCCTAAATTACCCAAAATACATTATGAAAATTCAAATCTATTTAAGGCATACGTAGCAGCAGCGCCGTGCGGCTGCGCGTGAAATTCTCTGACCATCGGGTTTGTCAAGTCACGGGATTGTATCATATCTGGTATCATCGCTTAGTCACCAATTCTCGTACTTTCCTCAACCCCTTCCACCAAATGCCCTTCTATAAAGACAAGCGACGAGTGATTGACCAGCATTGACGCAACAGATTTTGACACATATCAGTCAGTGATAAAAACAGAAGACAAAGAGAAGATTTTGACACATCGCAGTCGTGCATTTGTGTTGGCATTTTGTGGACGGAGACGAGTTCAACTCGTTCAACTGCTGCAGTTTCATCCAGAAATAATTGATAAAAGTCGCTGGGGGCGGAGAAAATGGCTGGAACCGTGAGTTTCAAGGTCTACCTGACGTCTGACGATGAGGGACAAGAGGAGGTTCGACGTTTTGGAGTTGATCCAGACGTTGTCACGAATTTTCTGTACCTGAGGGAGAAATTGCAGAGCATTTTCCCGAGTGTCAGGGGCAGGCATTTCACCATCTCCTGGAAAGGTACGGTCTCTGTTGATTTTTGATTGTCGGTGGGTTTCGTTACGACGGGGAAATTGCGTCGCGAATTATTTGTTTACAGGGGAGATGTTTTCTTTATTTTTACGTCACTCCTGGAAAGTGACGCAATTCCTTGCAGAATAGTTGCAATTTCGTCTGCTTGTGACGATGTGATTGGCAATAACTCGCAGATATGATGCAATTCAAAGGAATTGGTTCCGAATGAAAGCATTGTAATCGTTCTAATTAAAGTTTTGGATTTTTCGTGTTATATCATTTCTAGCGCATTTGCTAGGTTTCTCTATGAAATTTTTTCATACATGGGGGTTTGATGATTTTTGCTTCTGCATGGAAGCATTGCAATCCTTCGATTTTCACATTCTCTAATTTTCATTGGAAATGATGCAGAATGGTCTGAAACGTAAAAATACGAAGTTTGCCGAGCATGTTTGTGTGTGAGCACGTCCACCGCCACCTTCCCGGTGAATTTTTTAGAAAATTGGGTAATTAAGTGGCTAAAGTAATTCCAAAAATCGAGAATTTTGTCAGATTATAGATCTTAATGAGGACTAACTCTGTGCAAAAGTTCAGCCCGATCGATCTAATAGTTTTGGAGAAAAAGCAATTCGTTTTTAAATCGTTTTCCGCATATAACTTCAAAACTAGAGGACCGATTTTGATTTTTTTGTTTTCAAAATATTCGTTTCGATGCCTTCTATCTGAATCAATCAAAACGTATATACCAGTTCATACAAAGTTTTCGAGATATTCCCGTTTTTGCGTTTTTTCATTTAAAAAACTCTGCAAACACTATTTTGTGCAAAAATCGAGATATCCACTTGAAATTTGGACAGAATCTTCCTCTCATGATAACAATGTTTCGTATTGAAGGTGGGTTCAATCGCATCGAGTAGTTTCACTTTCTTTTTCAAAACATTTGTTTTGATGCCTTCTGTCGAAATTAATGAAAACATCAGTTCATACAAAGTTTTCGAAATATTCCCGTTTTTCCATTTGTTCATTAAAGAAAACTTTGTAAACACTCTAGGTTGTGCAAAAATCGAGATATCAATTTGAAATTTGGACAGAACATATGTACCTGCTCATACGAAGTATTCGAAACATTGGAATTTTGATAGCACCCATGGAGGTGGCAGTAACCATGTGAAATTTTTGCTGCTAGTCAGTGTTAGTGAAGCTAAAAACTTTTGTAATACTTCAGACCATTCGGAAACCTGCCATCAATGTACTGATGGCGAAAAAAAATAAAACATCACTTAGTGACATTCTCACTGTCACATGGCGCGCTGTCATATGCTCGCTGTCCCCTGCTTGTTTAAAATGTCAATCACAATTTTTTGTTAATAATTTAATGAAAATGTTGACGCTTCATATTATCCACTATTCGAGAAATTGAAATATCTCATATTTCATTTCTGATTCTTAGCGTAATGAAGAATATTCCATTATAATTATCAGTTACATGGATACACTAATAAAATAATTGCAATTCTCAATGTCTCATTCACAATGTCATGAAAAAGTTTTTTTTCATCAACTTTTGTTGACTAACTTTTTTTACTATTGGGAGTACTGATGAGAATAATAATTTTCTATTCGATAGAAAAGAACATGCGGTGCGAAAAAATCACAGATATTTGAACTATAGTGTATCGTCTACCCCCACAGATAACTCCCACTCCCCTGTTAGATCTCGATCTCAACGTCCACTAGTCAGTTGGTCCCCTGACTCTCCAGCAGCCAAACTATGACTTCGTCATCGCTGAGTCTATGTTCTCTCTTCATTCGAAATTCCCGAAGGTTTTTCATATATTTCTTATATCGAGACGACAATATTAATTATTTTCACTAATTTTATCCACAGTTCTCTTTTCCAGTAATATGAAATATTCCGTCTCTAATTCAATTGACTAGATTAGGCCGATTACACTTCTTTTTTTATTCGATTGAAATTCGACATCACATTTTCTATTTCCACCCTCTGGGTCCTCTCCTGGGTCTTCCTCTGGACTTTGGATTTTGCTGTTTCATTTTCGTTTCAATTAATCCATCGACAAAATCTTTTCCCATCAAAATTTCTCAATAATTTTCCATTCTACTGAATGGAAAATTATTATTCTCATCAGTACACCGAACAATAAAAAAAAGTTAATAAACAAAAGTTGATAAAAATTGTTTTTTGCTTTAATTGCGTCAAACAGTCGTTTTTCGACTGTTTCATTTTGCCCCACTATCCCCTATAAAAAAATTCAATCACAATGTTTCATCATTAGTTCAATGACAACATGGACGATCAATATTATCTATTATTCCTGAAATTGAAATGTTTCATATTTCATTATTAATTGTTATCGAAATGAAGAATATCCAATTGTAATTATCAGTTAATTCACAAATCCCCCATTTCCGAGAAAACATAATCGAAAATGTTTTTACATTCCCAGATGAGGATGGTGATAACGTCATAATTTCGAGTGACGAGGAGCTGCAGATAGCCCTGAACGAGACAGCCTCAGCGAACGTTCGCAAGCTCTACCTGACCCTCCACTCCGAATACGAAAAGTCTGAGGATCACCAGCAGCCGGATGCCTCCCCCAAGGAATTGGCACTCCACGCCGGAATAATTTGCGATGGGTGTGACAAAACAGTTCAGGGATTGCGTTACAAGTGTCTCCAGTGCGCTGACTATGATCTCTGCTCGAGGTGCGAGGCCAAGGGGGTGCACGAGGAGCACTGCATGCTGCGTCTGAGTGTTCCCGTTCAATGGAAACCCCATTATAGCAAGCGTCTGGCTCACCATATGAATCGTTTCGTTCGTAAAGCAGTCCACAACAATATTTTGTACTGCAGGTAAGGATGCAATTGAAAATGATCTGTCAATTTCTGAAAAAAACAAGTCGACAATTGCATTTTTCCTTCCGAATGGAAGCCTTGTTTTTGACCGATTTTTCGATTTTCTAATTTTGATTGCAAATGGTCTAGAGTGTTATGAAACGTGAAAAAATGATGTTTTTAGGCTCATGGCTGTATGTATCTATCCGACATCTTGGGTTTTTGGTGATTAATTTTTAGAAAATTCAACATAAATACGGTGAAATTTGTAGATAAAAATCTGAAATTTTGGATCATTGTAGCTATCATTGAGCTCAACTTTGGCGCGCTGTTTCAGCCTGATCGGTCCAGTAGTTTCTGAGATATAACAACTTGTTTAAATTTCGTTTTTCCTCAAAATCTCAAAAACTACTGCACCGATTTCAATTTTTTTTTCAAAATACTCATCTCGATGCAGGTCAATTACAATATATATTGTCTCTTTAATAGACAGTTCGGAGATATTGCCGTTTTTCCATTTTCATGAAAAATCTCGTACGCACGATAACTTGAGAAAAAAGGAGATAACAAGTTAAAATTTGGTATGGTTCTCAGACCAAATATAGTTATCCTAACACAAAGAATCGGAAACTTAAATTTGAGCGATTACAAAACTCCAATTGGGAAGTAAAAATGAGACAATTTCATGTCACAGGATTTTTTAAGATTTTTTCTACATTTTAACCTTCTCTCTAATCTCGAAAAATTCATCTTCTCATAAGACTGTGTGTTACTTTCCCACTTCTGAATTAATTATTATCAATAATACCAGATTGTCAATTGAGCACGAACTTAACCAGAATGTTTTTATTCATATCAACTTCCGTTTAGAATTTATTTCAGATTTTCATCTTCAAAATTTAAGTTGTGGTTATACTACTTTAACTTGAGGCAATCAAAAGTATCAGCTTGACAGTTTGAAAGTCTCAACTTGAGACTTTCAAAACTCAATGTAAGAATTTCAAGCTTCAAATTAAGACTTGAAAATCTTCACACACGAAGAAATTTAGTAGAAAAACTTGGCGAATTAGCTAGACAATTATATTGGATTTCTATTGAACTGTCTATTAGTTTTGGGCCGATTCTATTGAAGTATTTTCTATACAACTTCCTCGGCTCAAATTTTCCAAGTTTGTTTCATTCATTTTCCTTTCATCAAGAAAATCAAACAAAGAAACTTCCAAAATTTGCGCCGAGAACATTCTCTAGAAAATAGTTCAATAAAATAAATTGTATAGAAACATTGAATTCTATTGACTTTTTCTATAGAATATTTTCTCTTGAACACTTCAATAGAATCAGTCAAAAACTAATAAAAAGTTTACTAGAAATTTAATACAATTGTCTATCGAATTGACTAGGTTTTTCTATGAAATTTTTCATACGTGTTATTTTAAGACCATTGAAATCTTAAACTCAGGCATTCCCTTATGGCTATACTAAATGAAAATTTTACTGCAATTTTACTGACTTGGCGAATGTAAAAAATGAGAATAATTTTGCATTCCCATCAGCAGGGAAGCTGAGGATGTCCCCAGATGTCCCTTCAGCAAAGAGAACAAGGACGAGAAGCCTGGAAAGGACAGCAAGTTCCATTCAAAACGCCATGGCAGACGTCAGTGCAGTGGGAATGAGGGACAATCCTGGCTGGACACCTTCGCTGTTTACCTGAATGACTACGCGAATCTGCCTGGGGAGTGCCCCATGAAGGAGAAGCCAGAACAAGCCACTGAGGAGAAGAAAGAAGCCAAGACATCTGATTCTCATGTCGAGTTGCTAAAGATGATTGGCGAGAATCTCTCCCAGTTCCTCGATCCGCTTGGCGTCAACATGAATTTCCAGGTGAAGGTTAATGACAATGTGGAGAATAAGAGCTCTACTACTGCTCCAACAACTTCGAGTGCTCCTGAGTCGAGTGCTCCTGCTCCTGAGTCGAGTGCTGCTTCAACCGCTTCAGATTGTGATGTTAACAAGGAAAATCCTGGGGAGAAAGAGAATACTCTTAAGGAGAAGTCACCTTCTCCTGCAAGGTCGATGTCTAGTGAGGGAGCTTCCAGTGGGGAAAAACCTGAGGTCGAGGGGTGGACTATCATCCCACCAGCTAATGGTGCTATTCCGAAGACTGTAAGGATTTATTAGAATTCTTCTTTAATTCTGTTCCATTTTATCTTATTTTTATCAGTTTTTTGTGTTATTTCTGTTCTATTCTATTTCACTTTTTTTCTGTTTTCTTTTATATGAAGCAGTCATGAGTCAATTTAATTCTTAAAAATAGAGTTAGTGAAATTGTCATGAAATTCATATTCTATTTTTCAATATTATAATTTCTCCTTCGTTTATTCTGATTTATTTTCTCATTTATTATTTTATTTTATCTTTTGATTTGCTAGGTGACACCACCATCAGCACCTGTTGTCGAGGAGAAAGCAGCAACCCAGCCGATTTACCCAAAGCTTCTCCAACCCGAGGAGAAACCATCGAAAATAATCTATCATCCAAACCCAACGATCCAGAATTCTGTTGAAACTATGATGCAGATGGGTTTCTCCAATGAGGGGGGTTGGCTCACTAATCTCCTCGTTTCGATGATGGGAGACATCCCCAAAGCCCTCGACGCTCTCCAGCCAGTCCAGCGCAATTAAATGACTCTTAATCACTCTATGTTCTACCAGTAATACAATTTATCTCGAGCTTTGAAGTTTCTTTGGTTTTGGGATTTTAAATGAATAAATAAACAAGTGAAATAAATGTTGCATGCATTTAATTTTTGCAGAATTATGGATTATTTTCCACTTTATAAATTCATCTTATTATTACTTTTTTGAGATGACTTCATTCCAATTCATTTTGAGTTCATTGTTTAAGCATATTTTGATTTGCGAAGTTCTGAAGAATGTCGTAATTTAATCATGAAATTGAAATAAAGAAAATTAAGGTTGAAAATCAAAATAAAGAAGAGTAATGTTGAATGAATGTTGAAAATAAAGAACATAAATGTTTCATGCAATTGAATTTTAAACAGACTTTTTGATTTTTTTCACTTTGTAAATTTAAATTATTATTACTTCTCGTTGAATTCATAATTCATTTTTTCCTTTAATTTGTGAACTTTTAAAGAATATGATAATTTCATAATGACATTTACATATTCTGTCAATGAAAAAAATTAATGTTTGATTTTTTCCTTTTATAAATTCACATTATTACTTCTTTTTCAATTCATGATTCTTTTTCTCTTTAAATTTGCGAAGTCCCGCAAAAATATGACGATTAAAATGAATGTTATAAATACAATGAACAATGCTAATAATATTCTAAATGTGATAAATATAAATGAATAAAATAAATGTTTGAAGCAATGAATTTTCCCACTTTATAAATTCACATTATTATTACTCTTTCAACATTTAGTATTACAAAGCAGCAGTTAATCGCATCAATTTGAAAGGATTTCTGTTGGAAAGTAATTCCAGTTCTCGTTGGCCAGCGGGAGTGATGTCGCTCACCCATTTACGATTTTTATAGTACTCCATCACTGCTTCAAATTCATCAGCTGTATAATTCTGCACGTGAACTGGTAAAAATGGATCTAACAGCTCGAAACCCTCTTTTCCCAGGAGATAACGGGGGTAAATCGATTGCTGTGCCTCGTTCTGTAATATAATATGAACGAGTAATTCCATGTAAACAACCAAGTAGACAAATTGAAAAGAAAATTGCAAAATGAATAAATAACAATTGAAAAAAAAAATACCTCAGAGCAAAAATTATAAAACAGGCTGTTGAAATTAAATAAATAGAGCTTTTGCATTCTCATTCTAATAATAAATTATTTTATCAATGAATATAGCCTTTGAAGATGTCTTCCCAATTTTTGAATGGGTTAGGGTTCCTTAATCGCTTGCCAACCCCCATATGACCCCCATGATCGTTCTGACCCTTATAACCTTCAATCTGATCCCTGTGTCCCTTAATCAGTCTCTCGTGACTCTTATTGTGACCCTTGTGACCATTATTCTGACCCTCACGACCCTGATTCTAAACCTCGTGACCCCTATTTTGACCCTCATGACCCTGATTCTGAACCCCGTGACCCCTATTCTGACCCTCATGACCATTATTTTGACCCTTGTGACCCTTAATTGTGGAGTCTTAATTTCGAGTACCAAATTTTTTTTCACCAGAAGTCAATTTGGATTTTTATAATATAGAGAGAAATAAACTCACCTGAACAGCGATTTGATCGACAGTTAGCACGACAGCTCCATTGCACCAATCGCTCTTGGCAATATTCAAGAATGTTTTAGTCAGAGTTACTTTGTCTGGATACACTAATCTTCGATTCTCAACCCGAATCTCCGTGTCTCGTCCCAGGAGTGCATTGAATCCATCAATCACGACGAGAACTTTACATTTTCCAGCGATCGATGAAATTTTCAATTCATCGGAGAGAACTTCGATTATGTCGCAGGCGTATTTTATGCGAGCTATTCCAAGGTCTATTAGTTCCAGGATGGGGGTTCCACTGGGAGTGTGCTCACGCACACTCCATTCGTAGGTTTTTGTTAATCTCAACTGAAATTCACAGATGAAACTGATGATAAATACATAAAAATAATTTGTAAATACCTTAAAGAATATGAATTGAAGATATAAAATGAGTAAAAGAGGTGATTTGTAATTTGTGAAGCAAAATATGAAGTGTGAAGCAGTAGCGAGAGTTTAAATAATCCAAAATGAGGATTCCATCATTTTAAATAATGATAAAAAAAATTTCAATTGAAAAAAAAAATCATTTCTTTTTTAGTCGTAAATTATTTAGTTGCAAAAAGATATCTCCAGATGTGGGCCGGCTCACGCAGACTCCACTCGTAAATCTTTGCTAATCTCAACTAAAATTCACAGATGAAACTCATCATAAATACATAAAAATAATTTGTAAATACCGTAAAAGATATGAATTGAAGATATACAAAAAGGAAGAGAGATGAATTCTAATTTGTGACGCGAAATATAAAGTACGGAGCAGTAACGACAGTTTAAATAATCCAAAACGAGGATTCCACCTTTTTAAAAACTGATTTTCAAAAATTTAAACAGAAAAAAAAACAATTTCTATTTTAGTCGTAAATTCTTTCATGAACTAAAAATGCAAAATAAACCTCTAGAGGTTTATGGGAAAAATATGAAAAATCTACTTATTTCAGGTGATTTAAAGAATAAGATAATTACATCGAGCTCCTGTAGGAGACTGAGATTTTGGTGTTTGAAGCGAATCAACCAGGCTGCTGCGTCAATAGGCAGATCGTAGAAACCCTCTTTGGTGGTGGATGCTGCTACTTCTTTCGGTTTTTTGTACCAATCTCTCACTATAAACAATACAATGCTGCTGAGGATGAAAACAAATTCTGATTTGATAATTAATTGGTTTCTTTACCACATAAAATTTTTTTATGCTGAAGAAAAAATTAGATTCAATGGTAGAAATGGTTGCATTCGATAATACTAATACTAACTGAATCTCTCTTGCAAAAAAATATATCTATCAAAACGTAATAAATAAGTAAATCCCTCCTAGAAATCTTAACCCCTCACATACGGGGCCTTTCTGATACCAAGTCTACCACACGCTCAATACTCTTCGCATCCCATATTTTCTGATGAATGAAAAATTATAAATAAAATATATAATTGAAGCTACAGTATTCACCTTCCCAATGGTATTAGTCCGATTGTATTATCTGCCATAGTTTCGGAAATATTCAATTTTGAAAAGAGCTGTGCGTTTTTACATGGGCCGATATGACATACCGAGCCCGTACGTGAGGGGTTAAAGCCATTCGCATAAACAACAATAATTCTCTACGTCTTTCTTCATTCTCATCAACCCTTCAAATTGTTTCTCTCGCATCCCATACTTTCCAACGTACAAGAAATCCCTATTTACCTCTTTTTGTGTTTTGATCTCTATTGTACACTGTACATTATCATAACATTCAACTAAATATCTCTGTAAATACCAGGCTGAAGGCCTTCGGGCGATGGCCAGTCGCAAACCCCTTCCAGCAAATCACGTTAAAAATAAATAAATAATGGAAGGTTTTATATTGTTATGAATGTCCATTTTCCCTTTAGAATTCATGCCATCATGCATGCATTAGTTTCCTTCTTTCTTTCATTCGCTTTTCAATTATTTTTCATTCATAACTATTTTCACTTCTTGCTGTATACTTTATGTAATCGCGTTATGATTTTCACTCTTTTCCGACGTTTTTTGCATTAGTATCAGCGCGCATTATAGCAATTCCATGCTTACTTTTTGTGTTTTTCTGTTTCCTGCTTTATGACTTATGTCATGGTGACTTCGTACAACATAATGTATAGTTAATAATAAACTTCAATCAATCAATCTTTTCACTTGAACACCTTCTCTGAAGTTAGTGTTACTTTTGTTTTATCTTCATTCTTCTTTCTTGTTTTACTGAATTAATTTCATCAACTTTCTATCGTCCTATTCATTTTAATAAGCCCCTTTTTAAATAATCAGGCCTATTTCAATATCAACGTACCCCAAGGAACGTGAACAAGAATTTTCCTCGAAGATAATCCATAATGTAGTATATGTGCCAATGACAGTGATTTGCCAGCCCCATTCTCTCCATCTGAATTGAAAAAATCAATATAAAATTGAGAATGTCAAAAAATGATATGACATGTGTGAAAAAAATCAATAGAAAAATCAAAATCGCTTGGATTTGACAGTTCAATTGCATAATCACCTCAAGAATTGGCGTAAAAAACAGACTTTTTTTAGTAGAACTCTAACAAGACTTAAAGAGAATTCTTATATTCTTAGAGTTCCTATAGAAAATTAAAAAAATTTATCAGAGAAGGTAGATTTTTCTATTAAATTTGGGTAATGTGTGACAATACATTTCTCCAGATGTACTTCAATAATTTATACATTAAATTCCATGGTTTATCAGTAAAATAACGATAAAAAAAACGAAGAGCGCTTGCTTTCACAAATTAGCAATTTTGTGTTGTGGAGGAGAGTAATTGACTCATCTTAACCCAGATCGATCTTCTGGTGAATTTTAGGTTCTGTCGCTTTATATCATTCCACAATAATCTATACATCAACAATACACGCATGAAAACATTCAATAGAAAAACTTAACGAATTCGCTACCAAACTTTATTGGAATTCTCTAGAAATTCTGTTGGGATTCTATTAAAATTCTAGGAAATTCTCGTTAAAATTCTATTTGTTTTTTGCGCTGATTCTATGAAATATTCGATAGGAAAAAGTCAATAGATTTCGATTTTTCTATATGAATAGTCTCTTGGAATTTTTTCCATAAGAATACTTGGGCATGAATTTTCTAAGTTTTTTTCACTCGGATCCTGCAATGCGAAACAAAACAAAATATAACGGAAAAAACTTGGAAAATCCATGCCCAATAGTTTTAATAGAAAAAATCTAAAAAACAAAATTTTAACAGAAAAATCGAAATCTATTGACGTCTTCCTATCAAATATCTAATAGAATCTGGACAAAAAACAAATAGAATTTTAACGAGAATTCTTTAGAATTTTGCTAGAATCCCTACAGAATTTCCTGAGAATTACAATAGAATTTTCTAGCGAATTCGTTAAAGTTTTCTATTGAATTTTTTCATATGTGTAATTAAGAAAAAAATTACGGAAATTTTTGAATTCTGATATCAAGCAAATGGAGGGGGGTATTCACACTACCTAAATTGGAAATGTCAAAATACAATATGGAATTGGAAACGTTGTCCTTAAAAAAGTGATTTTGAAATATTACATAAAACGTATCTGTTGACCGGTCTCGAGTAATCCGTCAATTTCAAACAGGAGATGACTTCCAGCACTGGTTCCCTTACGAGCAGACACGTCTCCAGGAAGGTTGTAGTCTGATTATGAAATGACTTGGGGAGTCCTCCGTGCAGGAATACTGTTTGCACCACTGAGGGGGGCATTGTGTAGAATCTGTTGAGGTGCTCTCTCCCATGATTCGATGGGTCACTCTCATTTGTTCGAAAGGTCTGAATGGGCTCGTCATTCACTCGTTTCGTCTCTGTCACTGTGGCGAAGCGTCTTGCAACGTTGCACGGTATTCTTCTCAATAATTCTAAGAGCAATAATCAACGAAAATGACGATGATATTTTGGTCCAACAATCGATGGTTAACAACGAGCATTCAAAGGTACTTACGAACAAAGAGAACCATTGCCACTGACTATTAATCCACTCGTTTAGTGGGTAAAGTTATAGTTCATCGGGAAATATGGAGATCAATGTTTAATAAATGTAGAGAAGCATTATTTTTTATTGAAAGGGAGGATTTTCGGTGAGTGAGGAGGTTAGGAAGCTGGAAAACTTAAACATGAGGATTCTAGGGAATTTATTGGTTATTTAGTGGTGAAAAGTTGGGGGAGATGTCTCAGAATGATTGACCAATCCAAAGACAGAAAATTAATCACGTGATGGAAGTTGACCAAATGAACGAGAAATAATCTCCTCGAAATATAAACAATTGGGAATTGTCAGTCACTTATTATTTTAGATGTTTGCATTCAAATTTTCTATTTTTTTTATTTTTTGAACTAATATAAAAAATTTCGGGGGAATTTTAAACTGATTTCTCAGAAAAATTCATGAAATAATTACAAAATTACCATTTTTAAACACTGATATTCTTTTGATTTTTTTTAACTACTAGGAGGCTACGCTCCTTGCTACCTCCGCTCGCCACCCCCATAATCCTTATTCTGGCCCTCGTGACCCTTAATCTGACTCTTGTGATCCTTAATCTAATCCATATGATCCTTAATCCGACCCTGGTGACCCTTAAGCTGATCCTCGTGACCCTTAATCTGACTCTTGTGATCCTTAATCCGACCCTGGTGACCCTTAATCTCATCCTCGTGACCTTTAATCTGAATTATATGACCTTTAATCTGACTCATATGGCCCTTAATCCGACCCTCGTGACCGTTATTCTGACCCTCGAGACCCTTAATCTGACCACTGTGACCCTTAACCCGACCCTCGTAATCCTTAATCTGACTCTTGTGATTTTTAATCTGACCACTGTGACCCTTGACCCGAGCCTCGTAACCCTTAATTGTGGAGTTTTAATTTCGAGTGCCAAAGTTTTTTCTCCAGAAGTTGATTTGGGTTCTTATAATACAAAGAGATTAGAAAGCATCTTTCATGATTAATTCATAGAAAATAATTTTTCACTCCACACATCTTTTTTCTCAATCCCAATGAATCCCATCATATTTATAACACCAGAAATCTATGTCACTGAGAAAAATAAAACAAAAATAATTTAACGATTGGGTTAAATAACTTTTCAACTCATCATTTGTATACAATTGTAAATAATAATGTTATTAAATATTTTATACATGTACAGTGTATATATAATAATAATGGTATCTCATTACTAATTTCGTATAATAAATTGTAAATTAATGAAGACAGAGATTCAATATACGTTGATGACTCCCCCGTCGCCAATCGTTATCTCATTAGTTTTTTTCCCATTGCAATTACGTTACCAATTATACCTGTTGTATACGAGATTCCCAAATGGGGGAAGGGTATTGGGGCCTCTGATCAGAAACAGAGGGTAGAGATAATCTCATGAAATTTAATGTCAAACATTGCTTAATCCTTCAAAAAATCCTCCTTTCTCCTTCACCCTCCCCTCAATTAAAAAAAAAGAAAAATTACAAGTGTAAAAAATGTTTCATCTCAAATTGTATGACTCCATGATTCAATTATTATCCTGTACAAAATTCATTTTTATACTTAATATAATTTTCTCAGCTGCATCACATCATTTCAAATGTCAATAAAACATCGAAAAAACTGTTTTTTTCAATTCATTCTGTCGTATTAAAAACCTACGTATTACGCAGTTAGTACAAAAGAAAATATATTAATATAAATTGTTCATCATTCATGATGTGATACTGTGTCATAAATTGGAACAAAAAAAATTACCGAAAAAAATATATCGAATTCTATGTACATGAAATCGCTGAGTAAAGGCATTATTAAAAAATTAAATTCTCATCGAAAAATTGTTTTCAGCGTAAAGCGAAATATTGAACAACGTTAAGCTTATGGAACAGCTGGCAATGGCCAATGTTTCTTCCTCGTTTGATTATCTGATTTATTATTTGTTTTCGATGCGAGCAGCCACGTTTCAACGCCCTAGTAAAATGCACCAAGATATATTTGATTAATTAAATATGTGACTGAAAAATAATTCAGTCATCAACCTACGCAGTCACCCATCACTTGTGTCTTGACAGTGTCTTTAGTTTCATCTGATTTAGTCTGGAGGCTCTCCTCGCAGGCATCCACAAACTCATCCTTGATGGAATCCTCAGGTCCACCCTCTGCTGACGAAGAGCATGGAGGTGATTCGGTGGATGTTTGGCTAGTATTTGTATCTGATTGAGGTGGCTCACGTTTTTGAGCATCAACGTCAAATGCATGAAGACGTTCTCTACTTCTACGCAACTCCTTTCGCAGTCGTTCTCGTTCGCCTTCTCTCTCTTTAACAATTTCCTGGAAATTAAGCCATTGGTTTAGACGGATTGTTTTCACTAAAATGTAAGGTCATGATTAGTGAGAATTTCAAACATTTGGCGTCAGCATCTGAGAAATTATTGATGGTCAATGTGTTCATTAAACTATTAATGAAAAATTGGGATGGATTTTTTTTTATAAATCAGTCAATTTTTTATTCATGTTGGAAATTTGAGAAAATTTAGCATTTTCGTATTTAAGGATATCCACTTTGGCTATTTTTTATACAGTGATGAAATGCTTTTCTACTTTTGCAGTCGAACATCAGAGCTTGCGTTTAAGCCCCGTTTGGCCCTAATTTTCCGGATATTTTACAATGATTTTATTATTTCAACTTTGCAGGTCTAAATTTGAATCTCGATATTGAACCATTAGAAAACATTTTAAAACCTGAAAAAAAATTAGAAAGTTTGCTGTTGGAGGAAGATTGGTGAAATAATAAAAAAATTGCAATTTTTGAAAATTACGAGCATTTTATATAAATAATTTAAAAATAATAAATTTGCCACCATAAAAATCATTTGTTCGAAATCGTAACAAATTTATTCATATTCACAAAGTTTAAATAATTTCAATTATTTATTTATAGACAACGAATGTTTAAAAAATAATAATTCTGTGGAAAATGTAATTTGAATGACTCTGAATATTCGTGATTTTTAAAAAATGTTTCTCGTGCAATTTAATTGACAAATTTGATGATTGAAAATGGTTGAATCTATAGTGTGGTCTGCACCAAATTTTAAAAAATACTTGGATATCCTTAACGAATGTGAGAGTTGAACATTATATTAAATGAGTAGATGAGTAATTGAGAATTTCACGGCTCAAAACGGTTCAAGTCGATTTTGGCTATTGGCCAGTTTTCAATGAATATCTCGAAGACTAAAGTAGATAGCAAAATTTTGGTCATGACCTTTTTTGTAGCCCTCAATTCACTCTACAAAAAAGATAATTACAAAAATTTCGTAATCTCCCTTAGATTCGGAGATATTCCTCGAAAACTCAGCTAAGAGCTAAATCGACTTGAATTGTTTCAATAGCGTGTCAATGCGTAATCGTATTTAAATCTTCTTATATTATTCTTAAACCGATAATTACATACTCCCTTAAGAATTCCCCAAACTCCCTCACAAAATATCCATTATCTCCACTCACCAATAGCTGAGACAATTGCAGATTAAGAGAATGACAAACAGGTTGCAGAGCAGCAACAGGAACACTCGGTTGAAGACCATCCCCCCCACTTCTGGGCACTGGACAGCCAGCAGCCCCACACCCCAGAGCAGCCCCACTCGAGCCCTTAGCCGCAAGCACAGCCTCCGACTCAGTGACCACCAGTGCCATATTAATGAGACTGATCAGCTGATTGGCCTGATTGATAGCCACCAGAATCACCTCAGCAGGCTCCTTCTCCAGTGCTGTGTGCTCAGACGCCATGTCCGCCATATCAGCCACATGCTCAAAATCCTCCTTAGGAATATTCAGAATATCAGCTACAAGCGACTGCTTCTCAACGAGTGCCTCCCTAATGACCTGATCCTTCCTCCTGAGTCTCTCGATGGGGGTCAGCACAGGCTCTGCCACATGAATGGGTCTCACCTCAGCATGCACCTCAGTGGGATCAATGAGCGAGCACTGAGTGCACGTAACAAGTCTCATAGTCTCCCCAATCCCAGCATTAGTCGATTCAGAAGAGTTATTTCCAGCATTATCCTGACCCCCCGAGGCATCTCCAGGTGTTGAGGCCCCAGCAGCTTTTCCAGAGTCCTCAGAACCCCCAGACTCCTTTCCTCCATCCCCCAAATTATTTACACTAGAACTAGAATCTCGATTATCACCCAATAAATATTGTTCACTCTCATTGCCCTTGTCACCACCCTTATCCTTATCCAAATGATTATCATTCTCGTTGTCCTGTTTGTCTGGATTACCCTCAGGTGTCTCCTCACTGCTGTTGTTCATCGAAGCCTGAGGTGATGACGGTCTCCTCCCCTCACGACTCCTGGCCTTATTGTAGGCATCAGCAGCCTCTGATATGTGCTTGCACCATAATTTACATTCAGCGGATGATGCTGCCACCAGGTCGTAGATCTGCGCCCCCTTCTGGGAGGTGTTCACCAGGTAGAGGGAGTTTTTATCAACAGCATTGTTGCGAACCAGAACAGTGGAGACCTTGACAATTGGACTGAGAACAGAGTTCACTTGATTTGTGTTCATAAACTTCAGGAGGTACTTCTCGTCCTGCCTGTGGAGGAGGAGGATTGTGTCGTCCAGGAGGACAACGTGCAGGTCAACTGGCTTTGGTCGGTTGACGATGCGCCACTGGAGGGGACCCTCGTGTATCAGTGTTCTCTTTGTTATGTCGAGATTTTTGAACTCCTGCACCGTTGGATGATCAAATTTGTCGAAGGCCGATCTGTCGATCATCCGGAGGATCTCTGTCAGGCGTTGGCAGTCTTCAGCTTCTCTCACAGCTTGATTAACTAGACTCAGGATCTCTTTGCTCCTCTCGAGTCCCCGTAGCACAGCTGCACGCTCTCTCTCACTGCTCTCTGGTGTGTATTTAGCTAGATTTTCAAAGAGCAATGGGTACTTTGTCAGTCGCAGCATTCCTGTGACAATGTGATCCTTGAGCTGAAGACGACGACACATGGGATTTGATTCAATTTCACTCAGGAATGAGTTCAACTTCTGATCCTTGCGTCGACGATCACGCAAATTGTCCAGGGCTACTTGTTGCTTTGCGCAATAGGTGGAGGCTGCTTGCTCAAAGGCCTCGCCATTCTCACCGTCGAACATGTCCAGGATCAGGTCACCAACGTCACCAACGCAAGGATTCTCCTTCTTCTTGCGTTTCATTGCTTGGTTGAAGCGGGAATGAATTGTCACCATTTCATCGAGATTTGAGAAGAGGAGGTCTATCTGGTCCACTGGGAGGACCTGGTGCTCTAGGAGGGGCTTGTGGAAGACGTAAGAGAGGACTTTCAAGGCACGTACGTGCGATCTCTCCGTGTGGAATAGCTCTGAAATTTCACGGAGAATTCAGGATTTTTTGGTAATTTTTGAGGGAGATTTATTGGGGTTTTAAGTGGATTTTCATTGAAAATGTTTATTCTCTACAAGAAATCAATAGAATTATATTCTTCAAGTTTTTTTGGGTGGTTTTTTTCAGTGAGAAGAGAAACAAAATGGAGGAAAACAAAACTGGAAAAATCATAGCGCGGAATTTCTGTAGAAAATGTCGAAATAGTCGCGAACTCGCTGGAAAATTTTATTGGATTTCTATTGAATTTTCTATTAGTTTTTGATCGATTTTATTGAAAAATTGCACAGCTTATATGCGCGTTTTTGTTCAATATAAATTTTCAGTGGGGAAAATTCTATAGGAAAAAAATTTATAGAATTTGATTTTTCTATTCTACTTATTCTTAGGAGACATTTTATATAGAAAATCTGTAGTTGGCCTGTTTCAGTTAAAAGAGAATAAAAAATGGGTTAAAAAAACATGAAAAATTCATGTTAATGAATTCCTATAGAAAATGTCTCAATTGAAAAATCTAGAGAATTGTATTGGATTTTCATTCAATTTTCTATTAGTTTTTAGCCGATTCTATTGAAAAATCTCGCAACTGATGTATGGATAATATTCTATAGAAAAAAATGTATAAAATTTGATTCTTCTATTCAACTTATTTTGGTGAGAGATTCTCTATAAAAATTCTTTGACTCAAGTGTTCTAAGTTTTCTTGCTCGATTGTGTCAATGAAAAGAAAAGAAAAATGAAGTTGAAAAAATTTGAAAATGTTCATACATTTCTATAAAACATGTCTTAATAGAAAAACCTAGACAATTCTGTTGGATTTCTATTGAATTTTCTGTTACTTTTTGGTGAATTTTATTGAAAAATTCCGCAGCTCATCTATGGATAATATTTTATCAAAAAAAAATCTATAGAATTTGATCGTTCTATTTAATTTATTCCTTTAAGAGGTTTTCTATAGAAATTCTTTGACTCGAGTGTTCCAAGTTTTTTTGTTCGATTGTTTTAGTGAACAGAGAAGAAAAACGGAGTTATAAAAACTTCAAATTCACCAAATTCATGTTGATGAATTCCTGTGGAAAATAACCTAAATAGAAAATTGAAAAAAAATCTGTAGAGTTTGATTCTTCTATTGAAGTTATTTTCACGAGAGATTTTCTATATAATTTACTTGACTCGAATTTGCTATCGGAGAATTCCGCAACTGATCTATGGATAATATTCTACAGAAAAAAAACTATAGAATTTAATTCTTCTGTTCAATTTATTCTGAGAAATTTTCAATAGAAATTTCTCGACCCAAATTTGAATGAAAAGAGAAGAAAAACGGAGTACATAAAACTTGAAAAATAAAAGTATAGAAATGGAAAGATTTAATTACACACCATTGATAACTTCTTGTCTCTTCTTCTCGGAATTACTGAGACGTGCGAGTACTTCCTCAGACACCCCCTGGCTCCAGTCAGGTGGATCTGGCTCAACATCCACGTCACTGTCCCACGATGATGTGTTATTGTTGCCTGGTGCTGTTGAGTGCACCTGCTCCAGACTCGTGCTCGGACTGTCCAGACTCCTCGTTGATAAACTGCTGTTCGAGGAGCTGCCCGCTGAATTTCCTGGAAATGCCCCTGATGCCTCGCAATCACTGAAACCAGTCCTACTGTCAATCGTTAAAATTTTAGTTGTGTCATGAACAGAGGATTGAATAATACAAAACAATTAATTTAGAAATTTTTTGTTTATGAATTCCGTAAAGAAACGATAAAACGAGACTTGAAGATCTTTTTTCAATTAATATTATCGAATCCGATGAAAATGAAATTGATTTTGTTGTTGCCTGTAATTTTTTTCATTGAAAAAAAAAATTAAATTCAAATATTCAATAGAAAATATTGAATGGTTTTTATTTCAATAAGGAAAAAAAAACAAAAAATCAAGAAGTTAGCGTAAAAAGAATTCAGATTTTTCATGTCGAGCAATGACAAAATTATACCAACGATAACATGAATAAATAATTGAATAATGGAAAACAATTAATTTAGAGTTTTTCGTTTATGAATTTAGTAGAGAAGAAAGAAAACTTGAGGATTTTTTTCATTAATATTTTCCAATCTAATGGAAGTCAAATTAATTTGATTGTTGCATATGTTTTTTTTTCATTGAAAAAATAATGAAATTCACAGATTCAATAGAAAATGGTGAATTGTTTGTTTGAATAAAAAAAACATAAAAAATCAAGAACTTAGCGTTGCAAAATTTATAATTTTTGATCGTCAGCAAATTAAAAAATTATATCAACGATAGCATGAATAAATGAGTGAATAATGGAAAAGAATTATTTTAGAAATTAAAAAAAAAAAAGAATTATTTTAGAATGTTTCGTTTATCAATTCAGTAGTGAAGTAATAAAAAAACCGAACTTAAGGATCCTTTTTTCATCAATATTTTCGAATCTAATGGAAATGAAGTTAATTTGGTTGTTGCATGTGATTTTTTAATGGAAAAAAATGAAATACAAACATTTATAGAAAATGTTTGAAAAATTCATTCAAGACCCGGCTCCATTATCTGCCGAACGTTATCTCAGTTGATTTTTTGTTCGATTTCTATCTCGAAATTTCAACTCGATGCCCCGTCACTCAGGGACACCCGAAAATTCTGAATTTTAGAAAAACCGGAGGAAAATGATTGCACGATCATGAAATTTCGTGAGTCATTAAGTAATAATAAAACGCAAAAACGGTATATTTTTTCACATCAATCCGATCAACAATTTACCAGAAAAATTCAAAAAACGTGAATTTTGGTGAAAAAGGTGTAATACTATGAGTTTTAAAAGTCGTGGGTTATTGGAGTGAGACGTTTCATACGTTGAAGATCGACTATGTACATCTGAAAACGAATAATTAGTGCAAAAAAAAATTTTTTTGTTGTTCGTTTGCCCGAAAATGCTTAAAATGTAAAAAACAGTCCAGGGCCTCCAATTTTTGAGCTGGGAAGGATTTATTTTTATTTTTGGAAAAATATGTGGAATAACAATTACGAGCTATTTTTTTTTAATTCGCCTCTTACATGGCTAAATTTGCTTTTTTGTTTTTTTTTTGCAAAAATAGTGAATTTTTTTACATGAAAAAAACCGAAATCGGCTGTGTAGGAGTCGAATTTCAAAAAACTGGCTCGTAATCGTTGTTCCACACATTTTTCCGAAAATTTTGAAGAAAAAAAATCTTTTGTAGCTCAAAAATTGGAGGCCCTGGACTGTTTTTTTAGTATTTTAANGTTTTTTTTTGCACAAATAGTGAATTTTTTTACATGAAAAAAACCGAAATCGGCTGTGTAGGAGTCGAATTTCAAAAAACTGGCTCGTAATCGTTGTTCCACACATTTTTCCGAAAATTTTGAAGAAAAAAAATCTTTTGTAGCTCAAAAATTGGAGGCCCTGGACTGTTTTTTTAGTATTTTAAACGTTTTCGGGCAAACGAAGAATTAAAAAAAATTTTTTTTGCACTAATTATTCGTTTTCAGATTTATATAATAGGTCTTCAACGTATGAAAAGTCTCACTCCAATAACCCACGACTTTTAAAACTCATAGTAGTCTCCCCTTAAATTACACTGCAGTAAAGGCTCAGAAAAATTTGAAAAAATTTGACATCTCATTTTGAGGTGACTTGAAGCCCTATCACTGAAAATATCCGCCAAAAATATCATAAGTAGTTGGATTTTCACATTTTTATCCTGAAACGCCGGGTCGTGATCCGTGTATAAAGTGAATTTTCAGAAAAACATGGCAACTTTGTGCTTGAATATATAATTAAGGGTAACACTGAACATGAAAAATGTGGACTTCTTCAAGTATACGATCAACACGGGACTTCTTCAAGTATGCGATCTAGATGACTCTTGATTTTTTTTAGATTTTTCCTAGATCTTTCAAATTTATCATTATTTCGATTTATGCTGGTGCGGCGCGGCGCTTACAACGCGACCAACGGCATTCGTAACTTTTGCGCCGTCAACGTTGTGTTAATTAAGAACGCTCTTTCAAAATGTTCAGAATTTTTTTTTACTTTTTTTAAAATTCAAATTCATAATTTTCGGGGGTTTGAATGACGGAGCATCAAGTTGAAATTTCGAGATAAAAACCAAACAAAAAAAGCAATCTAGATAACGCTCGGCAGATAATGGAGCCAGATTATTATATTTATAAAAATATTTAATTGAAAAACATAAAACATTTTATTTAAAAAAAAAATCAAGAAGTTAGCGTCAAAATGCTTCGAAATCTCTATGTGATTCTCTACAATTTTCAATCTTATGTACCTTTCTGATTGCGTACGCCTCTTAATCGCCAATTTCAACTGTGTTTTCCCACTGTTATCATCCTCATTACTCAACGATTTATCGGTAATATCACTGCGTGTGCGTTCCAAAGGCGCCGAAACATTTTTATACCCAATAATGTCAGGGATATTGCTGATTTTCTCGGCATCGGGCTTAGCCCGCGTGCGCCTAGACGCGCGCTGTCGCATTTTTTCCCAACTTTATTCCGAAAGCACGCTTTGAATTTATCACCCCTTAATGACAAATCCACTGAAACCTTTTTTTCGTCGAACGTTGTTATCACTGACATTCACTCTAAGGTTCCATTGACATTATCCGGCTTTCATCAGTTCCACCCTTCGGATGATTTAAAAACTCATGACCTCATTCAAAACATAAGGTCACAGTCTCAAATGAAAAAAAAAATATTCTCCCTATTTTTTTTTTCACGGGGGAAAGACACACGTTTCACGAATAATTTATTAGAATTGCAGATGTAAAACTGTAACAGTAGCATCGAAGAAATAAAGTATTCTATTCAAATTATTAGAATTGAATTCGTGGGGTTTAGATAATTTTAAGGCTGATAGACATTACTTGTGCAGTTTCGACTTTCATCAATTCCACCTTTCGGATGATTTAAATACTCATGACCCCATTCAAAACACAAGGTCACAGTTTCAACTAAAAAAATATGATATCAATTCAAATTAAAGGGGAAAGACGGACATTTCACCAATAATTTATGAAAATTGAATTGGTGGGGTTCAGGTAATTGTAAGACTGATAATCATTGCTTGTGCAGTTGTATTGAGGCTCGGCACTCCTCCAGAATCACTTTAATCGAGTCTGTCAGAGGTACAAACCCCCCCAGAATCCCTGGCACCCTCAGCACTTGCACGTGGGCGGCCATATGTTCCACTAGCACTGTTGTATTACATGTTCAAGTTATTACACATGTTTTCTTTTCAGGAGGACAAGCACTCGCTCCCGATGCATGTGTCGCACTACGTCTAGATATGAAATTGAGGCGGTGGTGGAGACTCGGGGGATGCGAGGTTGAAACTATAAAAGTATTGATTTGAAGAGTATCGATCGCTTCGGAAATAAAACATCGGGGAGACAAACTTAAGGGGAATTATAATGTCTTTCGGGAAATGAGAAGGCAGGGGAGAGATGTGGCGGTTATGGAAAGAAACTGGCTGATATCTGGGTCAATACTATTTTTTTTTAGAGGGAATTCGAGACATTTATGATTATGATAACTTCTCTCTAGATTGGGATTTCATGGCGTTTCAAACTTGTACTTTTTCAATGATTGTAAGCTATTGTATTAAGATTAAATAATCTCGGAATGTTGGGGAATTAGATTGAAAGTATGAAATTGTATTCGTTGGGGAATTGAAAAAATTTCTTAATCAAGTCTCGTGGTAATTTTGAATATATTTTGAAATGCATTTGAAGGATCGAATGAACGTAACTTCTCTCTAGATAGGAATGTCATCAAATTTCAAAGAATGTGATATTTTTTCACGATTTCAAGCTATTGCAATGAAATTTTAACATTTCGAAATACCAGAAAATTAAAAAAATTTCTTATTCAATTTTCATCTTAATTTGGGATATTTGCGGATAAATATAAATGGCGAGACATCGATTTTAAATGTATGGTTATATGAACACTGAATATATCAAAAAACAGGGAAGCAACAAATATGTAGAAGTATAATTATTACAATTACATAATTTTGAAAAAATACTGAAACACCGGTTGAAACGTTTTCTCATCACATATCCTTTCATTAATTTTCTAGCCATTTCAGTTTTCACTCAAAATTTAATGAAATTGCCAATTTTTCCAATTGATCGAAAATTCAAGAATATATTTGCCTGAATTTTCCAAATGTCTATCAATTTTCATAGAATGATTGAACTGCAATTTACAATGACGAAATTTCTTGATAATTCAGTGGAACAATGTGATAAAAATTTCCAATTGTTTTCCAAAGTTCCAATTTCCAGAAATTTCAGTAAAAAATTCTCAACAATGCAATTCCAGATAGAGAAAAAATTCCGTGCAATTAGACCAGACGAATGGAAAAAATTGGAAAGGTGGGTCCCTCGGTATTTAATTAGTATTTAATACACCATCCCCCTCATAAAAGTATGTTGTCTCATGGTCATTATACAGGAACTCGGCTGCGGGGAGTGGCATGTCAAAGATAGAATTTATAGCCGGTCAATGAAAGTGACGTTGTCCGATAAGATAGATTCGTGAAAATTGCAGTTTGAAATTACACCTTGAGTACAAATGAACGAATACTAATTTATAGAAATCAATGAACAAATAAAGAATAATTTTTTTTTCATAGAATCCTGTCGACTTTTGAGTTTTTGGGCTTTCTTTGCTTCCGAATGAGAGCTTTGTAATCGTTCACATTTAAGTTTTAGATTTTTTGTTTTATATCAATCCATTGTGATTCAAAATGTTCGAAAGTGTAATTTTTAAATCCCATGTGACCAAGTTTTTCGATGGAATTCAATTTTTTTTCAAATGTAGGCTCTGTTGAGCCTTATCCATCAATTAATTGCAATTTAAGGATGTATTACACCCTCTTCGCCAAAATTCCCCTTTTTTTAATTTTTCTAGTAAATTGTTGATCGGACTGACGTGAAAAAATATAACGTTTTTGCGTTTTATCATTACTTAATGACTCACGAAATTTTATAATCGTGCATTATTTTCCTGCATTATTTCTAAAACTTTTTCAAAATTCACAAAACTTGCGAAAAAAATGCAGGAAAATAATTGCACTACCATGAAATTTCGTCAGTCAGTCAATAATGATAAAACGCAAAAACGGTATATTATTTCGCGCTAATCCGATCAATAATTTGCCAGAAAAATGAAAAAAAACGTGAATTTTGGCCGAAAGGATTTAGTACATCCTTAATTCATACATTAATTTTTAGAAATTTCAAGTATTTTCAAAAATTGGTTGTCCTACGATAACTAAAAAAAAAGGTTTGAACTCATTGAACAACGCTTTAAAAAAATTGTTTCGTTGTCCCTTCGAAATTAAAAAAAAAATGTATTTTTTAAAAATAATAATTTCGGAGATATCTTTGGATATCATGCTTTAAATTAATTCAATTATAGCTTAAAAGATTTTTATGATGATTTTTGCAAATGTCCATTTTTTAAAAAATTCACTAAAAGTGAATTTACCGACGGTTTCTTTAAATATGATGTTTCAAATTCATTTAATTATTATCCAAAAAATTTTCTAATATCATTTTGTCGAAGTTTCAAGATAATATAAGGTATTCCATCTCAAATGAGTCAACGGTTGACGCTCACTCTCTTAGAAATTGATCTTGATTTTTTATACGATTGGAGGACTAGAAAAACTATTTCTCAATTTTTTTCAGATTTTTTCAAGAGCTCATTTTGCAGATATGATTTTTTCTTTGTTTTTTAAAATTTTGTTTTCAATAACTCTAGTTCTAGTCATCCGATTTTGATTCATGACATGTCAAAATTTTCGATATTTTACCATTTATAAGAATATTTTGAGTAGTTTTTTTTTCAACGCTTAGGTGCTCATATGTAATAGCGAATTTGCAAAAAAAAAGTTGAAAAACTTGAACTTTCAAAATCATGTCACGTTTTATTTTTCTCGTCTTTTTCTCAGTAACTCTTGTAATCAAAACATGGATTTTGAGCTGTCATACAAGTTAGGTTTCGTCTTAGATCTATTTTATTTTCATTTTCCTCTTCTCAAAATTCCACGAATTTGTTCAAAATACCCCAAAATGGTGTTGATTGACTTTGATTATAAAAACTATGAAGTGAATTCAAGTGTATACTTATATGTTGCATAATTTTGTGATACATAATCCAAGTCGTTTTGGAGTGTTTTGACGAAATTCGCGGAATTTCGAGAAGAAAACATTAAAAATAAAATAGATCCAGGACGAAACCCAACAGGCACGACGGTTCAAAATACTTGTTTCGATTATAAGAGTTACTGAAAAAAAGATGAGAGAAATTAAAGGTTACATAATTTTGAAAATTCAAGGTTTTCCCATGTTTTTTGAAAATTCGTTATTATAAGCACCTAGGGGTAAAAAAAATCACCCGAAATCTTCTTATAAATTGTAGAAAATGAGCCGTTAGAAATAAAAATCAGCTGAATAGAACCCGAGTTATTGAAAAAAAATATCATCATTATTTCATTTGATTTATCCAAGAATTTTCCAAGAAATCTAACATAATTGATTAAACAAAAAATATAATTGAATTCAACAAAATAATATGAAACAATAAATGACATGATAGAAGAAAATCATGTGCAAAATGGCTATTCGAAAGCATATCGCTAATTTATTAGAAAAAGCTATAGGGCCAGGTGGGGCAAAACGGACACTTTCGACTTTTACGAAAATATTTATAAATCAGAAATAAATTTATCAGTTGCGCCCAGTCTGGACTAATTACAAAGAGGAAGAATCATACTTTACAAGGAAAAGAAATATCCTGTTTCGTCAACCGTTTATTAGAAGAAATTGCTGTCCTATATCAAAACAAATTGCAATTTCCCACTTGTTTGTAATGATTTGACCCTGTAACTGGCTTTATGCTCTTGGGTGTCGATACACAATAAATACATAAATGTCCATTGCAGAGCGGTGGATTTAAAAAAATAACAAAATGCACGTCCGCCTGCACTCACTCCCCACTTTCCCCACCCCGTAATATGTGTAATGAGTTTTTGCAACGAATAGTATTTATTTTGGTCATACGAGGCCACGCAGCAGAGACCTAGACTGACGTCGGACTGATAGAGTAGAACAGAACAATATTATTAGAATATTCCGAAGATGAGAAACCAACAGAACAGGAATTTTCGACTGACAAACCCCGGTTACAATTTTATTTTTTTATTTTTTCCCCTCAGGCCGCAAAGGCTTTATTCGCTTCATCCACTCATTCATTTCTCATTCTCCGAACGATAAAAATCGCCTACGTGCGCGAAACATAGAGCTCAACGTCACACTGAGTGCTAGCTTCCCAGCGAAAATCCCTCACAGAGACAGAATCCAGGAATACAGCATTTAGAAACCTGTGTGCGCACGTGCATACACACAAGTTAATGCCACTTGCCAAAAGAATATTTGTTTACTAAAATGAATTCTTTCGGGAAATGGTATAACATCGATTTATAATTGAAGAAATTTTTGTGAAGATTTTTTTTTATGGAGTTTCTTCTCGAAATTTTTCAGTCCCCTTTTGAGTAATAAAACTCACATTTTTTATAGTTGAATTTTTTTTTCATGTTTTTTTTTTTTCAATTATCGAATAAATATGTTCCTATTTCGATATTTTTCGCCTTCTTGATTTTTCATATTTTCTTATTCAACTTTTAAATATTTACTTTGTTTATTCAATTTTTAAAAATTTGATGAAATAATCAAAATAGTTTATTCTATTATTTCACTACTGATAATCAAAATGGAATTGTTCAGACTTCAGTTTTTACTATATCTTGAATTAACGAAATTTTTGTAAAGACCTTTTCATAAAGTTTCTTCCAAAAATTTTCCATTTCGCTTTGATTAAAAAAACTCACATTATTTAGAGGTTATTTGATTTTTGCATTTTTTCGCAATTATTATCGAACCCACATTTTCGTTATTTCGATATTACCTCTTGATTTTTTATGTCATTATTCAACTAAAAAAAGATTTGATGAAATCATGCTAATGAGTCATTGTATTATTTCACTACTGATAATGAAAATAAAATTATTTAGGCCCGGAGGGGCTAGCGTACTGCCTTGGTGGGCAGGCTTATCTAGCTTTAAGAAGGTAAGCAGCGCTGAGCGTGGTTACTAAGTGGAGTGGTGGTCACGAGGGAACGCCTCGGAAATAAACGATGGTTGAAAGTAAAAATGGGAAGGAACAGTATCCGTAAAAATCGAAAAATATACGGTAATACGAGAATTGTTATTATAAAATAGAACTCCTAGTGCTTTGAGTTAATTTGATTTTTTTGCATGATTTTTTTCTCAATTATTATCGAACACATATTTTTTAATTTTGATATTGCTCCTTAATTTTTTATATCCCATTATTGCACCCAGACAAAATTGATGAAATAATCGAAATAGCTCGTTTTATCATTTCACTACAGATAAGAAAAAGGAACGGTTCAGACGTTAATTTTTTCATTATCTTGAAATTGAAGAAACTGAAGAAAGATCTTTAGAAAGTGTTTTCCCAAAATTTTCCATTTCCCATTGATTAAAAAATCTCACATTATTTAGAGTTAATTCAATTTTTTTGCATGATTTTTTCTCAATTATTATCGCACACATATCGATGGCCAAGGGGTAAAACGTTTCAAGTAGATCTGGACTATTGACCAGTCTTCAATGAATATCTGGCGATCTAACGGAGATAGCAAAGTTTTTCGTTATCACCCTGAGATTCGGAGACATTCCTCCAAAACTCAGCTGAGGCCTAAATTGACTTAAACCGTTTTACCGCTTCACTCTCATATTTTTTTTATTTCGATCTTATTTCTTGATTTTTCATATTCAACTATTTAACCCGAGAAAATTGATAAAATAATCTGAACGGCTCGTTTTCTTATTTCACCACGGATAATAAAAATGAACCGGTTCATAAACTTACTTGGTTTTCGACAGATTAGGATCACTCGTCTTTCGCTTCTCCCTCAGTTGCCGCTGAAATAAACCCAAATATTATCCTCCAACATTAAAACGTAATTTACGATAACGTCTAGTTTTCAATTTACCTTGTTGTGAATACGTTCTTTATAACTCTCCGATCTGTTTATGTTCGATGTCTTTGGCTTGCTGGAGATATTCTGCTGCACCCTGTAGTCAAAAATTCATTCATTACATGAAAAAGACAATACGATCGGCTTTTACCAGAATAATAAATCCCTTACATTTCTGAAATATCTTCTCTCGGGAAAGGATCATCCATGTTATCAGGATGATCGTTGAATCCAAAGAGTCGTCCTCTCTCCGCACTGCTGCGTGTATTGCCACTCGCTACACCCCGATGTTCCCCTTGAAAACGACAATAAATAGGAGACTATTAACGAAATGTTTTTGTAATTTTTCCAGTGCCTGAACGAAACATCGCGACTGTGACAAATTAACGAACATCGTTACATTAATTTCTCTAAATTTTTCCTTGATTCCTCAAAAAACAAAATTAATATTAACGGAGTTTGAAAAAATATTGACAAACCAAGTCTATGAAACCACTATGATATGTACGTAAATTGACATATTGGCAAGTATCCAAATATTCCATAGCAAGTTCTATCATTGAAGTAAAGGTGGTCTGTGGAAGCCAAGGCATCTCACAGAACACTGCTCCAAGTATAGATCCAACAGTTGCCCCTTCCCCCAAATAACATTTTTGACGTACATCGTTTAACATCCCGGGATGTGACTCGAGGGGGCAGGGGGAGGGGGAGAGTTTAAAAAAATATCTCCAATTCCCGGCAGAGTCCCCATTACGGTAGGAAACCAAAAATACTCTTGAAAATGTATTTCCGATGTTGTTCCAGAACGCCATTCACATTGGCCCCGTTGCGCTTGAAATGTATGCTTGTCTGGGTTGTGGAGCCTTTTTTTTTCATTTTCGAGGGGTAATGGGTGTCTGGGGCGAGCGCTAATACTGGCTTTTTGTCACTCATCCCGTAGGCATAATTGAGTTTTGTTGGAGAGGAAGGAATTTAATAGGGAAAAATTGAAATTCTATTTTTTTTTATTAATTTTAAATTCATTATTTCTCATGTTTGGTTTCAGGGGATTTAATATGCAACAGAGGAAAATAGAATTTCAATGATAAAACGTAATTTGGAGTTGATTAGTAGGGGATAAAAAAATTGTTGTAGTTGATAAAAAAATTTTATCAACTTTTTCTTTTATTAACTTTTGTTCATGAATTTTTTTTTTGTTGGAAATACTGATGAGAATAATAATTTTCTATTCGGCAGAAGAGAACATGCGGTGTGAAAAAAATCACTGATATTCGAAACCCCTATATAGCACAGCGACTACCTCTACAGATGAATCCCACTCCCCTGTTAGATCTCGATCTCAACGTCAACTAGCCGGCTTGTCCCCTGACTCTCCAGCTGCCAAACTAAAACCTCGTCATCGCTGAGTCTATGTTCTCTCCTCATTCGAAACTCCCGAAGGTTTTTCATATTTCTTATATTGAGACGACAATATTAATAATTTTTACTAATTTTATCCACAGCTCCCTTTTCAAGTAATACGAAATATTTCATCTATAAGTCAACTGATTAGATTAGGGCTATTATATTTTTCTGTTTTCATTCGATTAAAATTCAAAATCATATTTTCCTTTTTCCCCCTCTGGGTCTCCCCCTGGGCCTTTCTCTGGCCATTGGATTTTGCTGTTTCATTTTCTTTTCAATTAATCCATTGACAAAATCTTCTCCCGTCAAAACTTCTCAATAATTTTCCATTCTACTGAATAGAAAATTACGATTCTCATCAGTACTCCCAATAATAAAAAAGAATTAATAAACATAAGTTGATAAAAAAAATTTTTTTTTGTTTAATATATGTCTAACGGCTGTTATTCGACTGTTTCATTTTGCCTCACTCTCCTCTAACTAACTATCTTTAGGGGATTATTAATTGTTCGATTTGATTCATTTTTAATAATAATGGATGTTTGGGATTTGTTGGAGACGATGGTATTTAATGGGGGAAAATTGCAATTTTAATTTTTTGTATTCATTTTAAATTGATTAATTAATTGGTTTAGTTATTTTGTGAATGGAAGCAAGTTTAGAATGACAACTGAAGTTATTTTCCTGGATACGGTTTTCCCTGTCCACTCATGAAATGTGTTTTAATGATTAAGATAATAAAATTGATTAAATTGAATAATTATTTTTGTCTTCAACCTGAATATTAGTTTTAAGTTCCACAAATTAGAGATTTCTCATGTTTACTTTTAGGCGATTTTCTATTTAAGGGAAAAAAATGGATTTTTAATGACGAAATGTAATTTGGAAATGATCAATAACTAATTAATTAATTGATCCATTTTATTAATTCTTAATAATAATAGGTGTCTGGGAAATGCGCTAATACTGGCTTTTTGTCACTCATCCTGTACGTATAATTGAGCTTTGTAAGAGACGAATGAATTTAATGAGAAAAAATTGGATTTAAAAAAAATTAAGTTAGAATTAATCAAGTAATTCGTTGAATTATTTTGTGAATGGAAGCAGCTTTAGGGTGACAGCTGAATGGATTTTTCTAGATAATAAGATTTTCTCTATTGGCTGATGAAACGTGTTTTAATAATCAAGATAATAAATTCGATCAAATTGATTAATTATTCTGGTTTTAAAGCTGAACTTCATTTCAACTTTAAAAAATTAGACACGTCTCATGTTTCCTTTGGAGGATTTCGCATTCACTCAGGAAAATCAGAATTTTAATGATAAAATATAATTTTGAATCGATCGATAATTAATTAATGAATCTTCAATAATTGAATTTCAAATAGGCAGCTTGCATGTATTTTTTTCCATTTCCTAATCTCAAGTTTGGAATCTGAATAATTCATTTTTCATTCCCAAAAGTTCGAAATATTGCTCAATAATTAATAATTGATTGTTAAAAGTTGAAGATTTCAAACGCTTTGAAAATACTAACGACGTCACACAGGCGGTCGAGTGTTGGACCAATCACAGAATGGCTCGGACCAACTTAACCCAATCTTCAAGTGCGCCTCGGCCAATATAGGATGACAACTCCCCACTCTCAATGATTCAATGAAATCAATGACAATTGATTTTCAATTAATTATCATAAGACACGTAGGCAATATTTCTCCTTAATTTTCGTCGTTTAGCTTTCTATATGTTATGAGGAATGTGTGAATAGGGAAATTAGAAAGAATTGAGCTTCATGCAAGTTCCCTATTGAAGAGATCTCAGTTTCCCTTTAGAAATCGATATCTGTTCCAGGAAATGAATAAATCCCATCATCAATCTAATTCTCTTCTTGCAAAAAAATAAAACTCACCATTTTCACCATCTATCAGTGCGCCTTCCTCCTCCGCTCTCTTAGCGCGTTCAACTGAAGCAAAAAAATCGCAGCAAAAGCTTCGATTAAAATTCCACCAACATATTTTCCAAACATATAATTTGTTCACCTTTCATGCCATTTCCCGAAAACATAGTTTCTAATTCTGTTCCCTATGAATAATCCCAAAATGACTTACCCAAATGTAGCTGATTCTGATGATAATGATGGGACGACGGAGGTTTCCGTTCAGGTCTGTAAATTCTCTCCATGAGTTTACTGAGAGCATCATTAGCCCTCTCCTTCCTAACCACTGGTCCCGGACAATTCTCCTCCACCACCCTAACACAGGGACGATGAACACTCAACGAACAATCAGTGCACTGATAGCCCTGCGGGCCAATGCCCCCAATAATTAACTGGCAATGATTGCAATACGTAACTGTAAAATACTGATGTGCAGCAAAATGATGTCCTCTAACCGTCATCTTTCGATTTTTAGCTGTAAGTAATCTCGCCTTGATATTCGACTTGTCCTTAGCCACAAATGTTGGTACACGATCAAGTGAAACACATCTAACTTGAAATATTTTCGTCAATATTGTTGCAAGTCCAGCTGCAGTGGTGAATTGACGTAGATCCCCTTGGTCCTTCTCGATATCCTCGAGATATCCCTCCATTTTGGGTAGAAGAAAAGTCTCGATGATTTTAGCCTCTTTGGATTTATCAGACTCACTCTCATCCAGCTGTATGTCACTTGGTCCAAATAGCATGCCCAATCCAGCTGTACGTTTCTGTTGAAAATCAGCCAACTGTTCGTTCAACTCCTCCTTGGCCTTGGCCCTGGCCTTCCAGAATATTTTACGAAGTATTTCCTCTTTGTCCGACTCTTTCAGTAGGACATCGTCAATTTCACGAGCAATGTTCTCGTCTACATTGTTGAGACGAAGGGGGGCACCTGGCACCAGGAAACTCGAGTGAATTTCGTAAGCCCATTTCTTCATTTCTTTAGCGTTTCCCTCTTTGTAGAGATCTGTCACTAGGTAGAACAGCAGACCTGAGGGATCGCTGTTCGATAGTACGTAGTTTATGAAGACCGAGAGGTGAGCGTGGTGCTCCCACAGGCGGGACAGGGACTTGAAGGGGCCGTGATCCTCCAGCTGGCCCACCTCCTGGTCACTCATGTCGTCGTCCTCCATCGACATTATGGGTTGTTGGATTGTGGGAAGTCCTGGGGTCTCTGTGCTGGCTTGACGAGGAGGCGAGGCTGTTGGGAAACTCTCGTTTATGATGCTGTCGTTCAGGGTCGACGATAGGAGGTCGGCATTCTGAGGGGGCTGGGGGTAGGGCGGGGGTGGGGTGCCTGGGGGCGTTATGTGGATTGGATCGTCCAGGTCGATACCACTGTGACGAGTGTGACGGTAGGGGGAGAGGTCACTCATCGATTCGGAGGCTATCAATCTTCTGCTTGCTTCTGAGGAGGATATCGAGGTGCCCAGCTGCTCTGGCGACGACTTTGTTCGCTGGTGCTTGCTCAGGGCTGTTGGGGAGCTCAGGTGGGCCTCCTGGGAGAACTAGAGAGAATTTGGGGTTGGTCAGGGCTTTGTGAATGGCTTTTTTAGGGGAACGTTGGGAAGGGGGAATTTATGCTAGTTTTTTATTTTTATGGAGGAAAGGGGTCATCACTCAGTGGAAATTGGGAGATTTGTATTTTTTTTTCATTTTTTATGTTTTTTATATTTTTAACAGGGTTTTCTCTCAGTGCATTATTAAGAAATAATTGAAAATTCATTAAAATTCTGAGAAAAATTGTATGATATTACAGGCACCTTTGAGCAGTGGGAAATATAATTTACTTGAATTGTCATTATTTCAAATAATTTTTATGGAATTATTGAACAGAAATTTATAGTTTCCACGCATTTTTCCATAAAATTTGGAATTTTCAATAATTAAATTCCTTGAAATTCCAGGAGAACTATCATACAATGAAAATTGGGTTCGATTTCTAAATTACAAATTTTAGAAGACTATAATTTTCTTTCAAAACAGATTTTTCAAATTGCTAGGAATTCAGAGAAATTTCAAAAACTTTTTGAGAAATTTTATACGATTCTGGGAATATATCAGACACTTCTAAGAACTTCTCAACTAGAATAAGAAGTAGAGATAAGAGATCGGTATTAATCAGCATTTCCAATTTATTTGACATGATTACTGATTGTTCAAATACTTTTCAATTTTTTTACGATTACTGATTACTGAAGCAGTGAAAGTTACTCCAAGAATCGCTTATTTGATTTTTAAATGCAAAATTCAATCACAATTGAATATTATAAATTTTGGTACCCCAGGAACTGAATTTCTAGTTTACAAATTTGCAAATATAATTTTTTAGAAGGAAAAGATTCAGTGGAAACTGTTGAAAATTCAAAGAGACTACATGGAAATTTGAAAAGCTTTCTGGAAAATTTTCTAAGAATTCAAGCAATCCTATTGAAATCTCAAGATTTCGGAAAGATACTGAACAATTTAAACAATTTTTCAATTATTTCATACATAATTACCACAAATAATGAGCGAATTTATAAAACAGATATGAAGATATGTAATTATTACGACGATATAATCTATAACAATAAACCTGAGTGATTACCCCTAATTTAAAATGATTCCCTTCCATCCGTTCTCACCATCTCTCCCCATAAATAAAAAGGATAATGGGAATGATAATGCGAAAATATGTACAAATAACAAAAGCAAAACTCAAGATACAAACATCAAAGGATAAACCAATAGAATGCTTTCGTCCCCCACAAGTTAATTCAGCTAAGGTAATTGGGATCATAGTGTGTCTCCTCGGTATTCTGGTGTTAAATTTTCACCTGATCACTACTTACAGAGTTAGGGATGCCGTGACTGATGGTTGGGGCCGTTAAATGAGTCAGCAGATGTCGCTCCGTCTCTAACTGTCCGGACTGTATAATATTATGTGTATTTGAGGTGGGTGGAGGTCGTGGAGGTAATGGAGGTGGGGAAAGACTCTGGACAGGCAGGGATTTACGTGATGGCAATGGTGGTGGTACATCACTGGTTTGTCCAGTGACACCACCACCACCCATTGTGCCTGGATAGTGCCCAGGGGGAGACGAAGCATTTGTTACCAACGAGCAAGGCTGTAAGACAACAAAAAGCAGGTTAACAAAAAAAAATTTGAACGAAAATTAATGAAAAATCATACGAAATAAATACTAAATCGACGAATAAATGGGGTCAACTGTCATTGAATTCAGTAGTCAAAGAGGATGAGACTGTTTCACTTCAGATATTCGAGTGAAATTTATTTTTTTCAGGCTTTTACTGAATTTAATAAAGGAATTTTTAATTGGGATGGATCGAAGCTTTCGGATCAAGTTAAAGTGTACAAATTTATGGGATGACCAATCACTTTTCTACGTTTGAGAATAATGTACAGGATTAATATCTAGATTAAACACTAGGAAGCTGTTTACTCGGCCCAAATATCACTGAATACTTCAGGGATTGGAGAGTTGTGAATCACCTGATCGCTGGGTGTCATTGCTGCCAATTCCTCCTGCAGCTTTCGAACTCTTCGTTCAGCCCCAGCCAACTCTGATTGCAGGTTAACAATGCTCGAGGTATTTCCAGAACTCACTCCAGCCTTTGCCAAGTCACTTCGAAGCTTGTCGACGTAGCTCTGCTCTTTCTCCAGCATCAGTTGGAAGGTGTTAACCCTTTGAGCATCCATTTGCCTCTTTTTCTCATGCTAGAGTGATATAAAATGAATTGGGATTTTTTATTGCTATTGGAAATTGATTGGGAATTGATTATTTCAAATGACTTTGTGAAAATTTTACAAACTTTCTAGAAGTTTTGTAAGATTTCGAGCAATTTTATTGTAATATCGAGATTTTGTAAATCTATCAGAGAATTTAAATAATTTTATAACGAGAGTATGAGGAGAAGATGCTGCAAGTGATCTTTGCCAAATATTTTCGAGTTAATCCATGTATAATTCACAATGAATAATTAATGAGTTTTAAAAAACAGACATGCATAAAACATTTGCTTCAGAGAGATGTAGAATAGAGTGATATAAAATGAATTATTTGAATGCGGAATTAATTGGAAATTCAAGTAAGGGAATTCTCGTACTCCTCTAAAAAATCGAGAATTTCATTGAATCCTTCTGGGAATTTCAGTGAAATTAAAAATTTCATAATTATATTTCTCCCAAATCGAATAAATTGAATTGCCTATGAAATTTCAGTATGTTTCTAACCATGCACTGCGAGAAAATTTTGGTAAATCCTCCAATTTTGTATTGAGTGATTTTCTCCATCAAAATTAAAATCGTGGAAAATTAAATGGAAAAATTTACGGAAACTATAAATGCCAGTTGAATTATTTCATGAGATTGAGGGGAGCGTGGGGTAAAATCGACACTTTAAACTTTTTTAAAGATATTCATAACTCAGAAACAGATTTATCAATTCAGCTCAGTCTAAGCTCATCACAAAGAGGAATCATTGTTTTCCAATTGAAAAATAAAACTATTCCATTTCATGAACAATTCAACACGTCATGAATATTTCAAAAAAAGTTAAGTGTCCATTTTACGCTACCCTCCCATAATAGAAATAATAAAAATTCAGATCAATATATTTTGGAATATTGAATTAATCGAAAATATAAGTGATTTGGGAAATTCTCATGCTGCTGCTGCTAAAAAATTTGGAATTTCATAGAATTTTCTTCTGAATTTTAAGGAAATTCTGAATTTTATGATTATTTTTCTCCCGAATTGAATTAAATAAACTGTTCACGAAATTTCAATTTTCTCTAACAATATATAAGTTGACAATGCAAAAGTTAAAATCCTCCCAATTTTTATTCAGTGAACCCTCCCTCAACCATCAAAATTTAAACCTGCAGCATCCATTTCCACTTCCACATAACTTCTTCATTATTTTTTGTAATATTACAAAAAGTAATGATGAATGTCCATGCCTTTTTAAAATATAGTAATAATCCTAGTCATTCAGACCTATAAATATTTTCAAAAAGTTGATTTTGACTACTGGCCAGTTTTCAATAAATATCTCGAAATCTAAGGGAGATGGCAAAATTTATGACATGGCCTTTTTTGTAGTACTCAATCCGCTCTACAAAAAAGGTCATTATGAAAAGTCCGTTATCTCCCTTAAATTCGGAGATATTCCTCGAAAACTGAGCTAAGTCAACTACGGGTTAAGTTGATTTGAACCGTTTTACCGCTTCGCTACTGAATTCGATTTTTTCCACATCAACACTTACATCAACAGGCTGAGGTCCAGTGATACGAGTGGAACAAGGTGCACCACCAGCGGGAGCAGTGGCTGCACGATGTAACGAAGTGGCTGATTGCGATGGTGACACCATTGATCCAGAGGGTGTCAAGCTGGTTGGCCTCTGCTGTCCTTCGTGTATCCCAGTGGACCTCACTGGATGATTCGCCAATGTCGCAAGAACTGGGTCTGGCTGCACCGTCAAAACCACCTGCGTCGATGCTGCGCAAAAAATTTCCAAATAACAATCAGAACTTACATAACCAATAGGTATTGTCACTATCAACGGATTATCATCAGTTACATCTTCTCGATTAATATCTGCGAGTGTGGAATCTCGGAGTGATCGTCATCGACTGAACTGTCTCCATCAAAGACTCGAAATACAGGAAAAAAAAAACATCTCGTTGTGCTGAGAAAACCCAGGTGTATATTAATATGAATGACGTATTGAGGCGTTTACACGTGTTGACATTGTGTGTGAGCTCTTCCGAGGTGAACTCATTGCCAATCGCTAGATGTAACATCTCTTCAGGTATTTCCATTTCCAAAAAATTGAAATCGATAATTGATTTCAATATATATTAAGGATGCTTTGATTTTTATTTTTTGAGTCTTCCAATATGTGAATTATCAATCCGAAGATAAATCCTATAATAGGCCATGGACTAGAAGAAACTGTTTTTTTTTCTCATTTTATCAGCTACTGCCACTAATTTCCCTTGATTATGAGAAATGTTGGATTTATATGTTCTCTTGTTAGTCTAAAAAATTACAGAATTGTCCTCGAACTGAAAAAACTCAAATTTCTATTTTTGAAGAATGGATAAACATCCTTAATTCCTGAGTATGCGTTTTTTAAATCGACATTTGACCCATATTAAAGATGTTGTTATTTTTATTTTTGAGACTTCTAATAGGTGAATTATCAATCCGGAGCTAAATTGAATAAGAACTTATGTACAAGAAGAAATTGGTTTATTTCATATCGTCCAAGCTACTGCAACTAATTTTTCTTAATTATCAGAAATGTTGGTTGTACATGTTCTCTTGTTGGACTAAAAAATTACAGCATTTTTCTCGGACTGAAAAAACCAAAATTTCCATTTTTGAAAAATGGAGAAACATCCTTAATCCCTGAGTATGATTTTTTTAAATCGAAAATTGACCTATATTAAGGATGTCTTTACTTTTATTTGTAGAGTCTTCCAATAGGTGAATTATTAATGCGGAGATTAATCTAATAAAAGCCCATGTATAAGAAGAAATTGGTTTATTTCATTTCGTCAAATCTATTGCAACTAATTTTCCTTAATGATCGGAAATGTTGGTTTCATATGTTGTGTTATCAGTGTACAAATTTACAAGACTTTCCTTGAAATAAAAAAACGAAAAAATTATATGTTTGAAAAATTGGTAAACATCCTTAATCCCCGAGTAATAAGATTCCACTAAACTCCACGTAACGATTGTAACGATAAAATCCACAATCCGTATGTTGATTTCAAAAAAGTTAAAAATGACAATTGACCCACATATTAAAGATGTTTTTATTTTCATTTTTTTTGTCTTCCAGTAGTTGAATGGATCAATCTTTGATTCCGTCAAAACTACAAAATCTCCTTAATTATCAGATAATATTTTCCATCAGTCGGAAAGCGGTAAAACGGTTTAAGTCGATTTCAGTGTTCAATGAATATCTCGAAATCTACGACAGATAGGAAATTTTTTATTATAACCCTTTTTGCAGCGCCCAATTCGCTCTACAAAAAAGGTGATTACAAAAACCTCCCTTAGATTCGGATATATTCCTCAAGATAGCTAAATCGACTTGAACTATTTTACCGCTTCGCTACTCATGTTCTCCTATCAGTCTAAAAAATTACAAAATTTTCCTCAAACTAAAAGAACGAAAAAAATCATATATTTGAAAAATGGATGAACATCCTTAATCCTCAATTAACAATATTCTCCTGATCTCCACGTACCTCTCATAACGCCAAAACCCGCAAAACATCGAGCCACAAAATGTTATCCAAACTTGAAACAAACAATACGAAGCAGCACATACCACTCCACATATTTCCTCAATAAAAACATAAACGAAATGACCGAGGATGCTCGTCACCGCTATAAACACGTGTTTACATCATAGTAGTCACAGCTGATAATATTTATTACCGTACAATGCACATAAGCAGCATTCAACACTCTCGATCGACGTTAAATTAGAAAGATGAAGCCGAAACTAGCAGAATAAATTGAATTCACTGAACAGTAATTTATCGAATTTAATCCACTCGAGCCCAGAGGTGTCCCCAAAAAATCCCTCAACTCGAATCTTCCACTTCCCCCAATTCCACCAGCTTCAACTTCACAATAAAACTTCAACAAGAATATAAAATACTCACACTTTATCAACTCGACGACGTCCGTGTGCACTGACTGCATAACGTTGACTCCATTCACCTATCAAATTGCGAAACATTAAAATACCACGAAAAAAAAAGAATAAACAAATAAGCGAAATGAAAGAGGGAATGACACCCACCTTGAGTATTCTATCGCCGGCAACGAGACCAGCCCTAGCAGCAGCACCACCTACAAGTTCCGTTAACAATCACTATCTATCACATATCTAATACATCCTCATCGTTATTGAAATACCAACTGAAGCCTTTTAAATCAGCAAAACAACGATAACACATTGACAAGGATAATTAATGATGATTTACCCTCTTTAACTGACTGGACGTAGACAGGATTATCGCCAGATACTTTCATTCCGTAACCAGCATCATCTTTGTAGACAACTAGAGTTGCAACGGGCAGTGGTTCCTGTCCAACTTTACCAGCACCGACGGCCCGGCGCAACGGTGTTGTCGTTCCATTCATCCCTCTTCTTTAATCCCGCCACACCTTTATCGCCCTTTTTCACCTCGACATCGACTGATTATTCATGGACCCTATTCACAGGATTATTATGGATTATAGCGTTAGATTATCCCGCCGATATTCGGTGCATCGATTTTTATTTATTTTATTCTTCGTGATTTGGAGAAGTTTTGAATTCACAGAGATGGCCTTTAATTAGCGATAACTCGGGAACGGCAGAGTGAAATTTTCCCATTTTTTTTTCATTCTCGAGGTATTTCTTCAAGCTTCAAAATGAGACGTGACGCCTCCGAATCAAATTAGTTGGTCCCGACATATTTTCGATAAACGAAAATATCAGTTTTGAAGGGTTTAAATTCAATGGGATAAAACCGACGGTTTCAACCAGCGATAACTCGAGAACGGCAGAGTGAAATTTCCCTACTTTTTTTCATTCCTGAGGTATTTCTTTAAGCTTCAAAATGAGACGTGAGGCTTCCGAATCGAATCATTTGGTTCCGAGATATCTTCGAATAACGAAAACATTATTTTTGAAGGATTTGATAAAACCGATAAAACCGACGGTTTCAACCAGCGATAACTCGAGAACAGCAGAGTGGAATTTCCGTATTTTTTTTTAATTCTCGAGTCATTTTTTCAGGCTTCAAAACGATACGTGACCCGTCCAAATCGAATCGTTCACTCCTAAGATATCGTCTCCCAAACAAACCCCGTATTCTCACGTCACCCCGAAAATGTTATCATCACATTTAATCACTCGTCTAATTGAATGGAACTAATTCTCTGGTTTACGCGAGTCAATTTGACACCTCCGCCTCCTAATAGCTCCACCATTCGTGCGCGAACGGACGCAATACATGTGGTGATAAAGCCCGAGAGACATTTGACAGTTGGCTTCACCTTGGTGGCCGTCGGCAGACTTCTTAGGATTGGTTTTATCGTACTAATGAGTACTTCCGAGGTCAAGCGATGGGATTGATATGATGCACGGTACAATCGAGATGGACATATGATCTGACCCGTGATTTTAATCGTCTTATCAACGTTTTTATCATTCATTCATTTGGTATTTTTGTTTGGGCACTCACCTCTCATCTAGACGTTTGGGATCCCCCAGGAGTCCGGGTTATCTCGCACTTGTGGGGCTATACTACTACAGCTTTGTCAGAGTATACACTTATCATTTTATGTACACAAAATAGGGGAGTAGCTGCATCAAAACACCACATGTAGACGGTCAATTCGAGTGCATTATTTTTCACCACTGGCCACTTTCACACTGCACGGCGGTGACGCGCTATCATAATCCATAATAAAGAAAATACAAAAAATAGGTGTTTTTTTTTCTTAATCCAGCGACTGGGTGTTTGATCCCGTTTGTTTTACCACTGAGGTGGGAATGGGGGGCCTCGATTGTTAGAGGAGTCGAGAACACTTGATAGGATAGGCACTGCAGGTTTCCAACGTTTGCTCAAACACCTGATGATAATTGGGTTGTTTTGTTTTATTGAATTTTCGTGGGGAGAGGAATAAATATTTCAGTAACTAGTGACAGCCATCTTGTTTCCCCGGTGGGATCTCCTCCCTTTCGCACACGACTGTCCGCGCAACTTAGGTTTTGGAGTCTGTACGCAGACTGGGCTTTACCGATCCGAGGGCCGGGAACGTCAGAGGGAGCTGGTTGATTTGAAATTAGTTTGGAGGTTTTTTGTTTACAAATGGAAGAATTGTATTCGTTAAATCCGAAATTTTAGGTTTTTTGGGTCAGGATAACTAATTTTGACCGAAGGAGTTCGAATATGATATTTTTACAGCATGCCAGGATGTATATATGTATGTGTGTGTGTCTATGGGTTTGTGACCGATCGTTTTTCGACGATAACTGAAAAACTAATTTTCATCACGCTGTGCGAAAAAGTAACTTTTTAGACACGCTTCGCGTGCCTAAAACGTCCCTTTTCCACACATTGTAATGAAAAATGTCGTTCGATACTCGTGGGAAAAGTATTTTTTGGCTCGTGGGAAGTTTATAGCACGAGCCGAAGGCGAGTATACTATATTTAAGGCCTGGCTGGTTTATCTTTCGAACGTGATCTTGATTGTTCTTTTTATTTTTATAATCTGAAATGATCTCCAAATGCTATTCAGTTTTACATAGCCCCGGAGTCTCCAAAAATTATGATTGTACAATCAAAAAAATGTTGAATAAAAGCAGAACATTTTCAAAGAGCGTTTTGAATAATATTGAGAAATAAATCCAATAGAGAGGAAATTGCAAATTAATAATTTGATGCATCTAATGGCTGTCCGGTCATCATTTGTCACAGTAGTCAATGGCTATCAGATCGTTAGTTACCATGATAAATTATCCATTCACTATTTCCTATCGGACTTATTTCTCAATCTTTATTAAAAATGCTCTTTGAAAACGTTCAGTTTTTTTTCTATTTTTTTTTATTGTACAACCATAATTTTTAGGGACTCCTGCGTGATGTAAAATCCAATGGGAATTGTGATATATTTTACATTATGGGGATGGAAAAACAATCGAGACAACGTTCGAAAGATAATCCACCCGGGCCTTAAACGAATCCAAATGTGATTTAAAATATTCGTCCTTTGTTTTTTTTTCGTTATTTTACATCGCTTCGACTCCGTTAGGGTATACTGCGATGATGATCAAGACTTTAAATGGTTAGATCGCACCATTCTATCCGGCCGGGATTTGAACTCGGAACCTTTCGCATGTGAGGTAACGAACTTACCCACTGCACCAAGCCACCGGGTATATAAAAAAAATAAATAAAAAAAAAAAAATCTTCCAAATGCTATTACGACCGAGCTCGAGCATGAGATTGATTGCATTATCTGTCGTTGAAAAACATTGTTTTGAAACCAATATTCAAAGGAAGGGAAACGAAATTAACGTTGAAGCAGTGTCGCCAACGTTAAGGTAATGTTGGCCATTAACGTTGGACAATGTTGGCCGCCAACATTGGGGCAGTGCTGGCTCCCAGCGTTGGGGCAATGTTGAAATCAATGGATCTATTGGTGAAAAAATTGATTTTGAAACCAATATTCAAGGAAAGGTAAAAAAATTTAACGTTGGAGTCATGTTGGCTGCCAACGCTGGAGCAATGTTGCCGACCAACGTTGGAACAATGTTGGCTACCAATGTTGGGGCAATGTCGGCTGCCAACGTTGGAGAAATGTTGAATTCAATGAATCATTGAATTCAATTTACAAAGTATCGTCATATAAATTCCTTTCAGAAGCAAATTGCTAATTTATAAGCAAAAATATATTAACAATATTGTGACGAACGCAATTTCCCACTTGGTTTTTTAAATTCGTTTACTGCAAAAGGGTTGAATGGAGAGATTAAATCGAGGTTTTTACAAAGTTTATGAAAAAGTTTTTTTTATGGAAACCCAAATTGTTTTAGTGATATTGTATAAATTTTATACAGTTAAATACCCTCAGACCTTCTTAGCGCAATTTTAAATCTTCTAAAGCCCCTGAAGCCGACCTGACGTTCATCAAATCATCGCATATAAAATTGAACAAAAGCTGAAGTAATATAATCCATTAAATCGATTCCCCCCCGCTCTGCTATAAGTACTACCACTGAGGAAAGGATAGAAGAAATCATAAGGCAAACTAATATCCAGATTTGGTCCACCAGCGTAATAGTACATCGAAGGGTTCGAGATATCATGGAACACCACATAACTAACAACCTCAGCCTCCAATCTCTCAACACAATCATCACCACTGCACTTATCCCAGTGAGCCTGACTCGCCTCCCCCAGAGTGATCCCCACCCCTATAATCTTATAATGGTCCTTGTCATCTATCTTCGGTAGAACCGAATACAACACATCAATCCTCACCGATTTAATCACCCCCACGCAAATGGTCTCATCCCCAAAGACCTCTGTATTCGCGTTATTCCGAGGGATTTTGTTCAGGAGAACCTGCGTCCAATGGGTGACATTACTCGAGGTATTGCTAGCCTTCGAGACATGAATTTTGTACTGCTCAATTTGGGAAACATTCACTAAAGTGTCTCCAAACAGTCTTTCCAGTATTTTCTCCTGGAGTTTGACACAAGATTTCGACGAGAAATCATTCGTCGTCAGTGATACTGAGCACTTGGACTTGATATCCTCCCCAAATCCAACGATCAACTTCTCCTCTTCGTTCTTGTAGCATTTCCCATCCTTTCCTCCCAGTGGAATCTTCAATACACTACTCGTCGTATTAATTACAATTTCATTCAGAACATTAGTCTTCGTGATGTTCGATGTTACCAACGTTCCGATGATTATCGGCTTCCCAATAAGGTACCCTGGATTCCCACTCCTCGCCACAACTCCTCCCTTCCTATCAAACTCATTAATCCACTCATATTTCACCTGAAAGTACTGATGAAAACTCCTGGAGGTGTTCCCCACCTCTACGAACACTCTCGCCCTCTGAATTCCACTCGTCCCATTGTGATGAATGACATACGTAACACGTCTTACAACATTACTGCAGACTCCACCATCACAGAGACCCTTCGGTGAAACAGTTCCATTACAAACCCCTGAATTCCCACAAAATCTGGAATCAATGGGGATGCAGACGTTTCTGGAGCACTCAGAGTCCCTTATCGTGACATTCTTCATGAATAAAGAGTTGGAAATCAACGAGATGTTCGTGAAAGTTTCACTGAACAAGAATTTATTAGAATTGGAGAGTTGAGTCTGAAGACAGACGGACTGGAAGTCCTCCAAGTACTTCAAACTCTTTCGAGACGAACATTGCCCAGTGAATCCAGTACTTGGAACGTCGACAGTTCGCATCGATTTATTGTCATATGTTCTCAGTAAATCTCCGTGGACATAAGGCGCATTGGCCTTGAATTTCTCCAGCTCCTGGGTCTCCTCCTCCTGCCATTGGAAGGACAACGGTGTCGACTCGTCTTCCTCATGGGCTTTCAGTACCTCCTCGAAATTCCTACGATTCTGCACTTCAATTGTTGTGATGGAAGTATAGAAAGGGGGAAGATTGTCGTGGGATATGCAGAATAAATTGTCTGCCAGTCGATCGAGAATAAAATCAGTTCTATTCTTCTTTATGAAGTCTGTTCTGTAGCAGTAACGACTGTCATACAGTTTTGTTGCTTGGTTGTAGTCGTAGCAGTGGGAGAAGACTGAGAGCTGGTACTCCTTACAGTCGAGGTCACAGCAGCAGTTTATGTCGCAGGTAGAGGGCAGAAGATCGCAGGGGCAGGCGTTCCCTGCAGGATTCAGTTCGATTGAGTTTGGCTTTAGGTCAGTCTCCACTGGGGGGTCAGGCGCACGTGGGGTTGGCTTCAGGGTCGATATGTTGAGGAAGTTCTTGACAAACTCCTCCTCGTCGTAGTCGCTGTCCGATGTGTTGACGTGGAGGATTGATGAGGAGTTTATGCACGTTCCCTCGTTGTCACATATTGTGTCGATGGTTGGGGCTTGTTGAACTGTGGAGATGATGAAAGTCGTGGGGAGTAGGAGGAGGCAGATATAAGCTGGTGTCGACTGCATTTTTGTCAGTTTAGAATGGTTTTCGTCTACCAGTGTAAGTTCGTGAACATTTATATTTCCCACGATGATGAATTTTTGCAACGATAATTAGAGAACCGCATACACGACAAATTTGTCTTGTAGAATGTGCACTTTGTTTTTCGTGCAGTTTAATGTTTTTTTTCAATAGTTTATTGATCATTGGGGTTTTAGCCAGAGGAATCAATAAAACTTGAGGAAAGTAAGAGAGGGCAGATCCAAGCAGGTGTCGACTGCATTTTCGTCAATTTAGAATATTTTTTTATGAAACAATAGGGTCTAGGTTCTCGATATTGACTGCAAATTAAACACTGTTTTTCACAATGATGAATTTTTCCAGCGATAATTAGAAAACCGCATACACGATAAATTTGTCTTGTAGAACGAACACTTGAGTTTAATGTTTTTTTCAATCGTTTATTGGTGATTGGGGTTTTGATTCAGAGTAGGTAGAGGCAGATCCAAGCAGGTGTCGACTGCACTTTCATCAGTTTAGAATGGTTTTCCTCTACCAGTGTTAGTTAGTGAATATAATTTCACTTTTTTCATGAAATCACAGTGTCCAGGCTCTCGATATTGACCACTGATTGATCACTAATGTTTTTAACAATGATCAATTTTCCCAGCGATACTTAGAGAACCACATACATGACAAATTTGTCTTGCTGAGCATACACTATTTCTCGTCCAGTTTAAGATGTTTTTTTTCAACTGTTTATTGATTATTAGGGTTTCTATTCAGAGAAAACAGCCGAATTTATTGAAATTCTGCGTCAAAATGTGGAACTCTAGGTGCACGGTCCCCATGCTCTCAGTCAGTAGTTCAAATCTATCAGTTCCATTAGTCAAGAGATTTGGAGTTTTCAGTTGCAGGCTCATTCCCAGGAAACGATCTCTCAAGCGATCCTGCCAGTTACCTGAATTCAAAAATCAAATGAGTTCATGAATAAAATCATGAGTGGGAAAATAAAGAATTGATTTTTTTTTATTGTGAAAGAGGATTGGGTTCTTTACCGATGGGTTTCCACGTGTGGCACTTGACCTCGTGAAAGCCAGGAGTTAAGGGCACAGGGCAGATCCCGTAAGCGATGAATAAAATGCGTCCATAGTTATCTCGACAGAACACTTGGATCAGGAGCTTCGGTGCCCCCTGGATTGACTGGGTTGAGTAATGGAGATCAATAGGATGACTCCAGGTTGGCTTTCCTGTATAGAGGTTCTGGCATTCTTGAGTCTGACCCTCGGGGTTTCCATTTATCAGTTTCCAGCCGTTACCTGGAACACCAATGTATCATCATCACGGATTATTTTTGTGGCAGATATTTAAAAGTTTTGTGTATCTCAGGACATAACTAAAGGGCATTTAAATCAAATCAAAATATTTGTGTAAATTCCAAATGAGATTCCTGAAAAAAAATAATAGGATTTCTGCCAGGATTTCATGGGTGTCGCACCCCTTGCTTCTATTCAGGGAGAATTGAGGTAAAAGTAACCATTTCGAAACAAAAATAATTCTTGTAAAAATCGTACGATTTGAATGAATTAAATTTTATTCTAAACTTCGGAAAAATACCTTTGAAATTAAAGAAAAAATCGTTGAATTCCAGACAAAAATAGTCTGCTGAATAAAGAGTAATACATTATTTTAGGATTTTAAGAGGCAATGGAATTTACCATCGGAGTAGAAATTGGATTCCAAGTTTTTTCGTCGTCAGACGACTATTTAGCAAATCTCAAATGCTTACATAACCAATGATCTTGGTAACTATAGTGTAAAAATTTTGATTTTGTTGAATAATCGTCTGACGACGAATAGACTTGCAATCTAGTTTCTACTCCGATGGTAAGTTCCATTGCCTCTTTAAAGGCCTCAAAATAAGATTTTGAAAGGCCTCACCTGTGAAAAATTTTTATAGAAAAACGTAGCGCATTCGCTAGACAATTCTATTGAATTTCTATAGAAAATTTTCTGTAGAACAAGTCAATAGAATTCGATTTTTCTATACAACTTATTCTATTGAGATATTTCCAATAGAATTTCCTCGGTTCAAATTTTCTGTTTTTTTTTGTTTGATTTTCTTAATGATAAGAAAAGAGAAATACAATGAAAAAAAGCTTGGAAAATTCCAGAAGGATAGGAAAATCGAGTGGAATTAACTTTTTCTGTAGAATATTTTCTACTGATCATTTCAATAGAATCAGCCAAAAACTATAAAAGAAAATTCTATAAAAATCCAATTGAATTGTCGCGCGAATTCACTAGATTTTCCTATTAAATTTTTTAGTTCGTGCTTAATTTGAAACATTCAAGGTCTCAAATTTACACTTGAAAGTTTTAATTTGAAACATTTCAACATTTCAAAAGAGACTTTCAAAAGTCTCAATTTGAGGTCATAAGTTTGAATAATGTTTTTCTTCGCCTCTTTAGCCCTAATTATTACCTGCATGAAAGCTCCACTTGCAGAACAATGTAGCTTGTTTAAAATTCTCAGCATATGCAAGCTCACCGAAGACATGAAGTTCTGCCATAGTCTTGCAACATCTTCACCCCTTTACTATCCATAAATTATCATCACCATAGGAAATAAACTGTTGAAACGTTTTACATTCCTGAGAGACACATGTCTACCCCAGACGTTAATTCATGATAATTAACTTGAAAGATCCATCAAAATTATCTTTCATTATATTATTCACCTCAGACACTCAACAATTAATTCATCAACGTAAAATGCACAGTAAACAATTGATGTCATGTCAAGTCCATTGGTTACGCTTTTCCGACTCACGTTGCCATGACAACAGCTGCAACGACCAATAGGAAACGCCAGAACTGTTGTTGGTCATTTAGATTTCTACTTTACCAAACTCAGCTGTCAAACGTGTAAACATGTCAATGATTTTAGGTTCTTCTTCTTCTGTTCAATGTGGTTATATCCTCTCACTCTAGAAGAGGCAAGCACCATGTGATTTTAGGTTATTGCAGTTTCGGAGAAAAAGAATTAGGACAGATGTGTGATTATTTCCCTATTTATATAGGAGATTGAAGTAATTTAGTAATTAAGAGATTGATATACTCTCTAGAAATGGATATTAGGCAGAAAGTTATTGATCAATTCAACGAAGTGTTCGGAGCTGAGTTGAAGAATCTCGAGAACATTGAGGAATTTCATGAGAAACTTGAAGCTGAAAAACGAGGGATTGAACAATCGGTGAGAATTAATTTTTAAAAAAGCAAAACAAAGAATTAACATCGATGAATGAAAATCCATAGAACTAAATCGCGTGTCTAAAATCAAAAGGTCATATGTGCCAAAAATTGCCTTCCTCGGCAAAAGGTCGTATCTGCCAGTATATACGACCTTTTACTATTAGCAAACCCACGAAATGAACCCCAAAAAGAATAAAATGTCCTATGTTGAGTCGTCAACGGAGAAACGCCTTTTTGCTATTCATGAAGTAAGAACAAACACTCACCTAAAATAAGAAGGTCGTATATCCAATTTCATTTTTTTTCTTGATGCCAATATGCATATCGTGTGTTTAAAAGCAAAAGGTCATATATGCAAAAAATGGCTTTCCCCGGCAAAAGGTCGTATCCGCCAGCATATACAACTTTTTGCTTTTAGGAAACCGATCAAAGTGACCCCAAAAAATTAAAAATTAAATATCTCGAGTTTAGTTATCAATGGAGAAACGACCTTTTACTTTTGATGAAGTTAGAAAAATGTCTCACCTAAAGCGAAAAGGTCGTATATCCAATTTTATATTTTTATTTATTTTATTTTTAACGAAATTTGTTGCAAGTTCGAGAACTTGTAACTGGCCATCGCCCGAGGGCCTTCAGCCAAGACCAATTTTATATTTTGTTTGCACTTTGATATTTCCATCTTTTTGAAAAAGTTTCCTCCAATTTTACACATTTCTCATTAGAGAAATTAGAATATCCTCCTAGTCATTGAGAGAATGAGGAATATAATTTTTTTATCCGTCGAATAATCATGCGCTCATGAATTCAAGATTGTTGATCATAGTCTGAAGAACTTTCAAATTCCCTCGAAACATGGTTCAGCATACACAGATAGAAAACGGGGATTGGCTTTAGAAAAAAGTTTCTAAATTCTAGAAACCGCGGTTTCTAACGTTCAGTTTTCTAAAATCTAGAAGTTTTTTCTAAGTTTTAGAAAAAAATGGTTTAAAATGAATTCCCATTTCGATCATTAATTGTAAACGATTTTTTTCTAGCTCCGTTACTAAATATACTTGATTTTAGAAAACAAAATTTCTAAAATGTAGAGAACTTCTTTCATTCTTGCAGGGGCATTTTCCAGGGAGGGGGAGGAGGGATTGTGAATTGAGAATTGACAACCAAAAAAATTGAGTCAGTGAGTTTCCAAGAATATCTCCAAAACTAAGGGAGATGGCGAATTTTTGCGCAAATTGTCGGGTGGCGAGATGGGGACAGGGGGGTGGTGTGCATTAAGAATTGACAACCATGCGCAGAAACAATGAGTCGGTGAGTTTTTTAAAAATATCTCCAAAACTAACGGAGATAGCGATTTTTTACTGAAAATTTGGAGGAGAGGGAGGTTTTATGGAATTCTCGATGTACGCCCCCCCCCTTCCGCAATTTTTCAGTAAAAATTCGCTATCTCTCTTACTTTCGAAGATATCTTTGAAAAACTCACCGATTCAATTTTTTTGGTTGTGAATTCTCAATGCACAACCACCACCCCTGCCGTCTTTTCAAAATCCCCCCTCCTCACATCTGAAATTCCCGATATTTGGGGACCCCTCCCTATGTATGCGGCACTTAAGCCCTTTAAATACCTCGGTCGTAATTTTTTAGTTCAATCTGAAAATTTTCTAAAATTAAGAAAAATTCAGCATTGCTTTTAGAAAATTTTTGTTCTTAAAAACAATTTCCAAAATCCTTAGTTTTTCTTATCCCATCAAGGATAAAGCTTAAGAATTGGAGTTTCGAAAATCGAGAAACTAGTTTCTAAAGCTAATCCACTTTTGTTTCTCTGTGCTTTACCTGCCTCTCCCATTTAACCCTCGAGAGTACACGGGATTCTTCCGATCACTGCCCTGATGAACCCTTAAAAATAAAGATCGCTTCAGTTCCCTAATTTAGATTTTTTTTTTAGATTCGTTCTTTTGTTACGAATACGTAATACACAAGCGTATCTTCAAAGAGGTATACAAGGGGTGATTAGTGCACAAAAAATGTTTAGAAAATAGAAACATTTTGAGAGTTTTCACAATGTTCCGAAATATACGAATCTGGATTAAAAATGGAGATACGCTGTTCACACAAATGGTGTTATTAAGTTGCCGATATAATTATTTGACCATAATCAACGATACGGATAACTTCAGATGACATCGACTGGAATATTGAAGGTATAACTTGGCCACGGAACTGCAAATAAAAAAATCCCAAATTTTGTCTTTACGACCTTTTGCTTTTAGGTCAGTCTCGATTTCTGAGGATAGAAATTAAAGGCAAAAGGTCATAGATGGTAACAAAAATTAAAAAATTTGTCATTACGACTTTTTGCTTTTAAGGAATTTTTCATTTCTGGGGACATAAGTTAAAGGCAAAAGGTCGTATATGCAGCTCATCATTAATCTGAAAATGTAGGTATTATAATAAGTTTCTCCAGTATTTTCACGAATAAGTGTAGAAAAAATGAGTGGAGATACGACCTTCTCGCTTTAAGAAACTCGGAAAGTAGCTTTTTGGCGTTTACGACCTTCTGCTATTAGACACGCGAAATATGACTTTTGACTTTGTCCAAAAATGTTAATAATTCATTCATGTAAAACAAAAAATCCAAAACTTTAATTTGAACGAGTACAAAACTTGTATTCAGAAGAAATAACTAAAATAAAATAAATGTTAATTCATTAATAATGAATGAACATCTGCCGAAACGAATAAATAAATGAATTGATTGCAGTTGACAATGGCCTCGACAGAAGCCCCATCAAAAGTGAAGGCAGCAGTAGAGAACGTCGAGAGCATCAGAACTCAGTATGAATTGCAGATCGAGGAAGCAACAAAACTATCTAAAACCATAAATCAAGTTCTGGATGACGACACTAAAGCTGCTGAGGTGCAGAAGGTAGTCGATAAAATCAACGAATTGGAACGAACACTGTCCTACCTCAAGCTCCTGAAATACCTTGAAGACATTAGTGAGGAGATGGAGACATCACTGGGAATTGGAGACGAAGAGTCCATGATAACTTCATACACGAATTTAGTTGAAGTCTCTCGGCAATTGCGATCTTCATCCTGTCACAATTTGATGAGTTATATGCGTGAGATTCTTCACTTCTGGTATAATACCTTGAGAGACAAATTTTCCAGGTGAATAATTGGATCGAATGGAGATGAATCAATTTAAGAAAAGAGGTCCATGTTTAGAAAAATTCTATAGGAAAATAAAAATCTATTAACTTTTTTCTATTAAATATTTCTTAACAAAATAACACGATGAAGTTGCATATTATTCTATAAATTTGGCACAAAAAACAAATTGAATATTCTAACAGAATTACAATAGAAATTTAATAGAATTTTGTAGAGAAATCGTTGGGGTTTTCTATTAAACTTTTTATACGTTTCTCTGTTTTACGAAATTGATTGATTATTTCAGTGAATATATGGACGTCTTGAAGTCCCTGAAGTGGCCATTTTGTGGGACTAATGCCTCAGGCCTGGTGTCCCCACTCGCAGAAACGATGACAAGATTCAAAATTCTTACGGAGTACCTCCTGCAGCTCCAATTGCCGGATGAAACCCCAAAGTCTTCGGTTAAATCGTCTCTCTTAGCAGACTTCAGTCCAGTCTGCCTTCCTGTGATCCTGCTGGTTCGTCCCTTGAAACAGAGATTCGTGTACCACTTTACAGGTAATTGAGTTGAATACCAATGGTTAATGAAGAGCATAAAATTCTGATTATTTTTGGCATCAATACTGCAATAAAATTCATTTTTAATCATGGTTAATTAACAAATTAAAAATCTTCAAATGACACTACTCATTACTCATTTACGATATAATGCAAAATACTTGCTTGTTATTATTAATTTTTAAGTAAAAATCTAATAAAATATCCAACTTTCACATTCGTTAGATACAAAAAACACAATTTCCTTAAATTGCCAACATGAATAAAAAAAATTCATCCATCTATAAGAAAATTTTCAATCACATTTTTTATTAATAGTTTTATGAAAATGTTGACGAGAAATATTTCCATTGGTTATTCGAGGAATTTGTATATTTCATATTTAATTATTGATTGTTATCGTATCCAATTGAAACTTTCAATCATTCATTTACGATATAATCAAGAGTACACCCTCACTATGAATCATCAGTTTTCAATGCACCTATTGTTATAAAATGATATTTCTTTTTTTTCATGTATCGAAACTACAACAAATATTCTATTCTGTTCTATTCTAATAAAATATAATTAGTATAATATAAATTCAATAAAATATATGAAGTATTCCATGTCAAATTAGTTAACGACTGATCCCACCATCTGGGAAATTGATCTCGATTTTTTCTACGATTGGGGGGCAGGGAAAACTATCTTTCAATTGTTTTCACATTTTTTCGACAGCCAATTTTGGAAGCATGATTTTTTCTTTGTTTTTTCGTTTTTTTTTCAATAACTCCAGTTCTATTCATCCGATTTATATTCATGACGCATCAATATTTTCGATTTTCTATCATCTATGAGAATATTTTGAGTATTTTTTTTTTGAATCCCTAAGTGCTCATAATATCGAATTTTCAAAAAAAAAAGTTGAAAAACGAATTTCCAAAATTATGTCACATTTTATTTTTCTCATCTTTTTTCACTAATACTTGTAATCAAAACAAGTACTTTGAGCCATCATATAAATTGGGTTTCGTCCTACATCTATTTTATTTTCAATTTTTTTTTTCTCGAAATTCCACGAATTTGGTCAAAATACCCGAAAATGATATTGATTGAGTTTGATTATCAAGGGTATGAAGTGAATTAAAATGTATACTTATATGTTAAATATTTTTTTGATACATAACCGAAGTCGTTTTGGAGTGTTTTCACCAAATTCGCGGAATTTTGAGAAAACAAAATTAAAAATAAAATAGATCCAGGACGATGCCCAACGTGCATGATGGCCCAAAATAGGTGTTTTGATCATAAGAGTTAGTGAAAAAAAGATGAGAAAAATAAAAGGTGACATAATTTTGAAAATTCAAGTTTTTATTTATTTTTTTAAATTTGGTATTATGAATACCTAGGAATTAAAAAAAAAATTACCCAAAATTTTCTTATAGATGACAGAAAATCGAAAATTTTTACGTGTCATACATAAAAATCGGGTGAATAGAACTGGAGTTATTAAAAAAAAAGAAAAAACAAACAAAAAACCATATCTCCGTAATGGGCTGTCGAAAAAATCTGAAAAAATTGAGAGATAGTTTTTCTAGCCCCCCAATCATAGAAAAAATCGAGATCGATTTCCAAGAGGGTGAGGTTCAACCGTTGACTTATTTGGCATGGAATATCTCATATATTTTCACATGTCATGAAAATATAATCGAAAGAATATACAGGGTAACGTCAGCACCTTGTTTACAAATTTCAGGCAGATATAGAATAGAAAATTGGGAATTCAATGGTACAAAAATTACTAAATTTCGATAATAGACTTTCAAATGGTGAACATTTGAATTTTTCAATACTTCAGCCAAACATTGCGATTGACTATTACCATGATTGAAAACCATGACGCAGTTGTCAATGGCGCTTGATATGAGTTAATATCGCTTTTGATGTTGATAAAATTATCGGTTCATGGCTGCAATGAACATTGCTCAAACTACTGCGCATAATGGTGCTCCAACTATCGCGTATCATGTCGTTAAAATCATCGCAGTAAATATCGCCATAGTTGTCGTACCATTGCCATTTTCAATCATGATGTTATTGGGTAAATCTTTGAAAAATTATAACATTCACTATTTAAAAATTTATCATCGTAATTTCATAATTACTACGCCATTGAATTACTGATGTTCCATTCTCACAATTTGTAAACAAGGTGCTGACGTCACCCTGTAATTCCCGCTCCGTGATAGGTAGTAAACAAACGAATCGTCGAGACAAACCCGAGTGGTTTTTCACCCAAATCCTGACTTGGATCAAGGACCACGCCAGGTGGATAGAGAAGAACGTCCAGCCAGTGGCTGACACAACTGGATTCAACCACATAAACACGAAGGTCGAGTTCATGAGGGCTCTGGTGCAGCTAGCTGTCGAAAAACTCCACTCTGAGTTGCCTGTTGTCCAGTACGACGACGCCCTCTTCGCTCATCTAGTCGACGAGGCCCTGGGGTTCGAGAGAGAGTTGAGAGAGACTCTCCTGTACCCGCAGAGTCAGCCAGCAACAGTCTTCGTTCTCACTCAGGCCCAGACCTTCGTCAAGTGGATCAATATGGAGAGAAAATATGCAATCGAGAAGATTGAATCGATCTTGGGATCCAGTACTGCTTGGGAAAGGGTGAACCTCGATCAGACTGACGAGATGAAGATCACTGAATCTGCTGATGCCTTTCTAACGCTACTTACGACTATTTCGGATAGGTACAGTCATCTGCCACAGCCTGGACATCGGCTTCAGTTCCTGGAGCTTCAGCTGGAGCTCATTGACGACTGGAGGGTCAGACTACTGCAGCTACTTCATGATGATAGGGAGAATCCTCTGGAATCACTCATTCCGAGGATTTTGAACTCTATTCATTATGTTTCGAGGGTTCTGATGGAGTGGGGAGTCACTGTGGTGAGTTTGTGATTTATTTTTTATTGAATGCAGAATTGATTGATTCATTTTTATTCTATCTTTGTTTGTTTATGCATGAACCAAGGGGGAGCTACGCCCCCTGCTCGTTCCGTTTGCCAACCCCCATATGACCCCATCATCCTTACTCTGACCCTTGTGAGCCTTAATTTGACTCGTGATCCTTATTCAGACCCTCATGGCTATGATTCTGAACCTTGTGACCCTTATTTAGACCCTCAAAACCATTATTATAGAGAGATGAATGCAGAGATTGGGCTCAGAGACATTTACAGGTGGAAAATACGAAAAGATACACTGTGAGGATGGGATTGATATTTGATCGACAGTTGAATAGCAATTGGGAGGGGGCGGAAGGGGGGGGGAGTTATGAAATTTCAGATTTCATTGACGATTAAATGGAATTCCAAATTTTTGAACAGTAGGCAGACGGGAATTCTTCAACTTGTTTGAGTTTTCAATGGAAAAATGATTATTTAGTGTCAAATGATACTGAATGTTCATTAATTAAAAATTAAGGAAAATAGTTACCTGTATTTTTCTGATTCCTATTGGTTTTTATGGAATAATTGAAGTGAAATTTGCAGTTTCCATTGATTTTTCCCCAGAAGCCTTGGATGTTCAATGACGGAATATTTTGGAATTTCAGTGGAATTATAATGTGATAAAAACTTCAAAGAAGTGCATCGGAAATTTCACCCAAGAATTTTTACCAGTGAATGCATTTTCATAAAATCGCTCATTGTTATCATGTAATTTAAATGATAGCTTGAGCTTGAAAAGTTTGAACATTTTTCGAGGAATTTTCAGGAAAGTGACATTAACGTTGCTTTAGGGGGAAAACATAATGAAATTTAAGTCTAGATTGGTCATCATATGAGGTAAACCCCGCTACACGTCGTTTTCTTTAATTACAATTGACTGGTTAACCGGAAAATTTTTTAAAAATTCAACTTTGCCAAACGAAGTGTCTAAAGAATTTATAATAGTTTTTAGAACAACATATTTCCTGAAATTCTTAAAGAAAACAAATTATTTCGAATAGATGAATTTTTTTTTTCCATGCTAAATGAAATTGCCCATCACGCGACGTCGCTGGAGACTCGCTAAACGCGCTTGGGCAGCGTAGAGTGAATTCGGCAATGCAAGAGCCTAAATCACGGGGCGGGGAATCCCCGCGGAGGTGACCAGAGTCGCAGGGTCGCGTTTGGTGACCAGACTAGGGTTAAAAATTTAGAATACATTCCCCTGAATTTTCCTTATTCCTATCAATTCTCATGGAATAATTGAACTAAAATACACAGTTCCCATTGATTTTTACATAAAATTTTGAGTTTTCAACGACGAAATTCCTTAAAATTTCAGTGAAATTATAACGTGATAAGAATTTCCAACAGTTGAAAATTCAATTTTCATCACTTGTTGACAGAGCTGGGTAGAATACTCTTTAAAATACTATTGTAAATATTCATGACTAATTACTATTTTGAAGTTATTGAGCATCGCAAATAAAATAGTATTTGAATAGTTGGACTCAAATACTATTTGAAAATAATTTCAATTGTCGACTGATGAAATATGCCAAATTTAAAAAAGTATTTAAATAATTCGTTCAAGGAACATACTATTTAAAATAATTCATCGAATTTTCTTGAATTTTTTCTTATTACTAGAAATTTTTCTTTCCTAGAGAAGAAATTAGAACAGAAACAATAACTAGAAATAATAATTTTTCAAGATATCAAATAGGTAACGAACGAAATCATTAAAATCATATGAGCAGTATGAATTTTTCATGTAATGTCCTCCTATCTACTCCAAAATTCTATCCAATATCCTGTGATGTCACAAGATGTGAAACGCTATATAAAGTCCCATCTTTAGTGATAATCACGGCAAATAACCCATATGGACGAACGGGGATAACCCGTCTATTCAGCCCATCCTTCGCAATTAATTGCGATTATGCCACCGCGAGAGATCAATGAAGGTGATAAGGGATAGGAAAAGGAAATATTCGAAGGAAAAAAAACTATTCCATGTAAAACCAAATAGCGACATACTGAAATAAAATAATGTTTACTATTTCATTTTTAGTTTCATTGAAATGAAATATCAAATAACTATTTTATTTGAATTTTAAAAAGATATATAAATAAATACTATTTGATCGACCGAAATAGTCAACTTGAAATATATATTTCAAATAGTATTTCATCGTACTGAACCATTTGGAATAGTATTTCTATTTATATTTAAATACAACCGAGGATTTTCAATATTTTCCAGCACTTTCTGCAACTATACTTCTTCAAAAAACAATGCGAAGCAGCAGAAGTAGCAACGGACCAAGGAACCGAGTTATCTGAATACGCTGAAGACGATGGAACAGTGTTTGACGAGTCAGTAGCACTGCTGACGAGACTTGAGAATAAACTGATGACTGAGATATGTCAATATGTCGTATTGGACGTGAAAGCCAAGAGCAGGCCCTACAGAACGGACAAGTGGTTCGCCATGCAGAATAAAAAGGAAGTTGTCTCTCTATCAGTGACCCCCAGTGGGTGCCCAATGTTCCAAGAACTAGCTTCTGGACTTCACAAACTCCACCAGATTCTAGCTCTTGAACTCTTCAACATTGCGTGGAAGAACTTGGCAGCTCAGCTGGATCAGTATCTCTTCGAAGAGATTGTTCTTGTTAACAGGTTCAATGTGGGTGGAGCTGAACAACTGAAATTCGATGTTACCAGGAATTTATTCCCTCTCTTTGGACTTTATACGAATAAACCAGAGTCGTATTTTCCTCTGTAAGGGCTATTATCGTATTTTGGGAGTCTTTTTGCTGTCTATGAATTTTTTTATCACATTTTTGATGGGGGACATTCATTTCAGGATGAGGGAAGCTTGTATTCTACTGAATACACTCCTGGGCTCGGCGATGCTGTTGGTGGACACTCTGGACACCAATGACGAGGCTAGATCTGTGGAAGCTTTAGCTGAACTTGGGGTTTATAAAATGACGTCTGAGAATGCACTCATGGTTCTTGCTACGAGGACTGACATTTCTGACGTTTCTGTTCAGTAGTAGGTATTTTCCTAATGTATTTTGGTGATGATTTGTTAATAAAATGGGTTTTAATTGTTGAAATTTCAATTTTTTTACCTGAATAATGCAGAGAAGATTGGTGGGTAACGTCTCAACATTTTCAATGAAATAGTTTCCATGAGGAACGAAAAAAAAAAGAAATTCAAAACATTCTTCTTCGGGTGCATAAATGGATTCATTCGAACAAGAAAAACAACTTTTGACCAGTGTTGTTTTTATTACACTCCAAATTCCTCTCATCCATCATTGACTTAATTAATTAACTAAGGAGTTGAACATCATCAGCAGAAACATCTTTTGTTCCTATATTTTTTGACATAAGATGATTCGAGAAATGTTTGGTGTGGTGTATTTGAAGTCGACTGAACTCTTAGCTGAGTATTCGAGAAATATCTCCGAATCCAAGGGAGGTAATGAAATTTTCGTAATAATCTGTAGAACGATAGTGTGCTACAAAAAGGGTCATAACAAAAATTTGAGCTGTACGGACAGCAAGTCAACGTCCGGTGGGCAACGAATAAGTCGAAATTATTGAAAGAATAAATTTCTAAATGAAATTAATTTTTAAAATAACTCCAAACATGACACTATCTCCTTTAGATTCCTAGATATTCATTGAAAATTGGTCAATAGTCTAAATCAATTTGAATCGTTTTACCGCTTCGCTAGTGAATGTTTTATTCAAAAAAGAAAAACAACTTTTCTTTCTAAATTCTTTGACACAATAAATATTTGATGTGGTGTAATACCACATCACACATGGACTGTTTACCATTTCATAATAGTCATCAATTAAAATAATTATCTGCGTGACCCTCAACATTCCGACAGCTTTCACTGAAGAAATTCAGGTCCTTTACTAAAGCAACATATTCTGTAAAACTTACGATTCATTGACAGATCGTCAGCCAGGTCAACTTGATAGAGGTAAATATCGATCCCCCATTGATCCCATTGATGACCCATTCATCCTCTCTGATAACAGTATCCATCAACATCTAAAATTTCCTCCAGAATTTCTCATCGCGTAGGTTTTATTCTCATCATTGCAATTAGTGCAATACAAAATCCTTCGGATTATCCTTCGCTTTACGCTCTCAGTTGCACTTATTACTTTCAATCAGTGTGAATGAAATAAAAACTTTACGTTGTTGAGTGGGAAAATTACGAGAATGGCCTTTTTGTATTCAGTCTGTCTATAACAACTGAACGGATAATATCGCTCTTCTGGTGATCTCGTCCACTAGTCAAGGAAACCCATTTTTTTTTTTCATCGCGAGATTGAGGTGCTTAATGTAACACGTACGTTGCAATCGTCAATTAATTCAGTAACAACTGGAAAGGAATTGTTTACATTTTTTGTTGAATATTATGTGCGTATTTGCGGAGCCAGGGGGATGGCGACAGCTGATTGCAACTGTTGTCGGTAGGTTTTTGAATGAGAATTTATCGGATCTTCACGATTTAGGAAGATGTCATGGAAGAAGAATGTTTCCTCAATGTCTTATAGTGAAGTGTTTTTATATGAAAATTTTATCAGTGTTTTGCCGATTCCATTGAAGAATTCTGCAGGTTTACTGCGTGTATTCAAGTGGAAATTTTCCAATAGAAATATTCTATAGGAAAAATCTGTAGAATTCCATCTTTCTATACAACATTTCCTATGTATTAATACATTTTCTGTAGGAATTCCTCGATATTTTCCCAAGTTTTCTATGTTTTTTCAACTCTATTTTTCTTCTTTTTTCATTAAAAAATCAAACAAAATTCAGAAAACTTGAGGCGAGGAATTTCTATAGAAAATATCTCTATAGAACAAGTTGTACAGAAAAATCGAATTCTATCAATTTTTTCTATAAAATACTTTCCATTGAACATTCGAAAGAACTTTCCAAGAACTAATCGAAAATTTAATAGAAATCCAATAGAATTTTTTAGAGAATTCACTAGAAAATTCGATTGGATTTCTATTGAAAATTCTATTAGTTTTTAGCTGATTTTTTTTAATTTCGGAGTTTTACTGCGCGTTTTTTCATAGAAAACGTCAAATGGAACCTATTCTATAGAACGGATCAATAGAATTCGATTTTTTCATACAACTTATTCTAGCAAGAGATTTTCTATCCGAATTACTCGACATAATTTTTTTTGTTTTTTCCACTCTTTTTTTCCTCTTTCTATTAGAAAAAATCAAACTAAAAAAACTCGGACGGCTTTAACCGAAGAATTTCTATAGATAATGTCTCAATAGAATAAGTTCTATAGAAAAATCGAATTCTATTGACTTTTTCTTATTGAAAAAGAAAGGCGCAGGAAAAGCTGCTGAATTTTTCAGTAGAAGCAAAACTAGGATGAAAAGAATAGGACCATAAACTGATAGAAAGTTCAATAGAAATCCAATAGAATTTTCTAGGAAATTCACCAAGTTTTTCTATAAAATTTTTTCATTCATGATTTCAAGAGATTCATGAGTGATCACACTAGCTCAATTAAAATCAAATAAATCTCGAATCCCTCTGAACGCCCCAAATATCAAAATTTCCAGTCAACATGACGACATTTATGAACGGCGTGGCGATGGGCTGGCTGTCCCCGACAGTGCCCTACCTCAAGAGCAATTCCTCAACAGTAACCCCCCACGCAATGACAGATAATCAAGTCTCCTGGATGACCGGTGCCACGTCAATAGGCGCGTTAATGATCCTCCCATTCTGCGGAATGATGTCGGAACGTCTGGGCAGAAAGATAACCGGATGTCTGATAGCCGTCCCCTTCTTCATCTCCTGGCTGCTGAAAATCATTGCCACTAATTACCTCTACCTTGTGGTAGCCCGATTACTCATAGGATTCAGTGCAGCCATGTTCGGGAGTCTAGTTCCTATTTACGTTTCCGAGATCTCAGCGACGAGTATCAGAGGACAATTGGGAAGTTTGTTGATATTTACCTTGAACATTGGTATTGTCTCGGGATACGTCCTGGGAACTGTGTTTTCGTATGTGGTATTTGCTTCGATTGTGTTGACGCTTCCCGTCATCTTCTTTGGATTATTCATCTTCATGCCGGAGACCCCCATCTATCTCGTCCGGAAGAATCGCATCGGCGAGGCCACCAGGTAAATAATTAAATACGAGAATGATTTAGCGGAATGTCACACTATGACTATTTGACTAACGCCGTAATTATTGAAAGATTTCATTGAAGATGAAATTTACTGATTTTTCCTATAAAACAATTTGTACAGAAAATTGTCACGCCATTACGTATGGAAAAATCGTACAGAAATTTTCTATACGGATTGCGTACAGAAATTCTATAGGTTTTCCGTATATGATATTTGGATATTTCTATACGAATTATTTCTATACATAAATTTTTACATAAATTTTTGTATTCATACGAAAGATGTCTGAACATTCCAGAGAAAAACGTAGAGAAATGTCGCAACTCCATACGAAATGTTTCTATACATGTGGCAATGTGTCATATAGGATTAAACTTATAGAAATCGTATAGAAATAATTTGTATCAAACATATTCGTATAGAAATATCCGAATATCATATACAAAACTCGTATAGAAATCCTATAGAAATTCTATACGCGTATAGAAAATTTCTATACGATTTTTTCATACGTGATGACAATCTGATCAAAGTCGTAATTACACGTATGAAAAAATCCTATAGGATTTCCCCGGCTACCCGCGACTTCCTTGTTTAATGTGAATCCCTGTATTTTACCAGAAATTTGATGTAAAGAAATAGGAGCCGGATAGCTCATTTGGGAAAGCACCCGATGCGTAATCGGAAGGTCCCGAATTTCAAACCCCGGCCTGGATTATCCATTTTTTTCAGTAAAAATTTTCTGGTTATTCATATTGAGAATAATCCTGGTTTCTCTCCTACCTTATCCAAATCCCACCCAATCATTTCCTACGACGTCAGAAAGATGTGGAACGTGGAAATCCTATAGGATATGCTATAGGAAATCCTATGGAGAATTCGAATATTTCCTATAGAATTTTACAGATAGGAATTCCTATAGCATATCCTATAGGATTTCATATGATATTTTCAACAGGATTTTAAAAAAGGTTTAGGGGCATGAGGGTCACAATGAGGGTCAAAAGTGTCATATGGGGGTTATATAGGGGTTATATAGAGGTCACATGGAGGTCATATGAAGTTCATTTGATCCTCATATGACCCCCATATGAGCCTTCTATAACCTTCGTATGACCCCCGCATGTTCCTGTGACCCTCATATGGCCGTTATGACTCTAAATTTCTTGGGAAATCCTATTGAAAATCTTACAGGATATCCAATAGGAAATCCAATAAGACATCCTGTAGAAAATTCATGTCGAGGAATTCCTATAGAAAACGTCTCGATAGAAAAATTCATTTAAAAAGATGAAATGCTGCTGATTTTTTCGATAGAAGTTTCCACTGCAAATTTGATATAAAAAAGCACATTAGAGCTGCAGAATTCAATAGAATCTGTCAAAAACTGATAGAGTTTTCAATAGAAGTTCAATAAACATCCAATAAAATTCTCCATCGAATTCGCTAGGTTTTTCTATTAAATATTTTGTGTGAAAAAACGTCACACTATGACAACTTAATCAACATCGCAATTACAATATCAAGTAAATTTCAGAGGAAAGATTAGGGAATTCGCTGGAGGATTCTGTTAGATTTCTATTGAACTTTCAAGTTAGTTTTTGCCTGATTCTAGTGAAAAATTCCGCAGCTTCTCAGCGCGTTATGATTGAATAGATAATATTCAACAGAAGAAAAATACTATGCTTAAACCTTAAAAATACTATACACTTTACTCTATTGAGATATTTTCTATAAGAATTCCTCGGCGCAAATTTTCTGAGTTGTTCATTATTATTTATTATGCTGATTCAATTGAAAAATTCCGCAGCTTATTAGCGCGTTTTTTTTAGCGCGACAATATTCTATCGGAAATATCAATGGAATTCAATTTTTCTATGCAACTGATTCTATTGAGACATTTTCTATATAGAAATACCTCGGCTAAAATCTTCTGTTTTTTCGTTTTATTTTAAAATTTTACTAAAAATGAAGAGAACAAAAATAGAGTAAAAAAGCGTAGAAAATTCATGTCGAAGAATTTGTACAGAAAGTATGCCAATAGAATTTGTATAGAGAGATGAAATTCTACTGATTTTTTCTATAAAATAGTTTCTATTAGAAATTTGACATAAAATACGCACAGTAAAGCTGCGGAATTCATTAGAATCGGACAAAAAGCCTGGGGAAATTTCAGCATCGAACCATCGTCATTTCTATTCTCCTCCCATTCAGATCCCTGATGTGGTTGAAAAGTAACAATGAATCAGCAGCGAAACTCGAGTTACGACAGCTTCAGGCGTATGTCAAGGAGAATGTTGATACCAGTAGATCTGTTGGATTCAGGGATCTCGTCAGGGATCGAGGGACGATCAAAGGATTTATCATTGCATTAGTTCTTCTCGGGGCACAAGAGACGACTGGATATTCGGTCATGGTGAGAACTGATCTACAACGGTAGGGGAGGATGGGGCAAAACGGACACTTTTGACCTTTTCTCTGATGTTCGTAACCTAACACCCATTAGATGCATCAAATTATTAATTTGCAATGTCCTCCCTATTGGGTTTATTTTCCAATATTATTCAAAAACGCTCTTTAAAAATGTTCAGTTTTTTTTCAACGTTTTTTTGATTGTACAATCATAATTTTTGGAGACTCCAGGGTTGTGTAAAACTGAATAGCAATTGGAGATCATTTCAGATTATCAAAATAAAAAAACAACCAAGATCACGTTCGAAAGATCCAATAATCCACCCGGGCCTTTAATTGAAAAATAAATCAAATGGAATAATAAAAAAAAGTGAAAAGTATCCATTTTGCTCCATTCACCTCTAATTGAGGTTTTTGCATTAAATATTTTTTATGAATTGAGCAATCTTGGGAGTAAGCAAGAGAGGATTGTATTCATTAAATCCAAAATTTTCAATGTTTTGTGCCAGGAGAACTGATTTTGGTCTCAGAATTTCGAATATGCTATTTATAGACCGTGTCCGGATGTATGTGTGTGTGACCGATCATTTTCGACGCTAACTGAAAAAATTATTGTTTAAATAAATCCAATTGTGATTTAAAATATTCTTCCGAATGCCATCTTGACAGCGTTCGAGTATACGATGGCGAGGGACTAGTCACTTAGGAAATCACTGGACCACTCGATTGGAAATCAAGGAAGAAACCACCAGAAATCACTGGAAATGAAGCGATTTCGATTTCCGATAGTGATTTCTAATGACTTCTGGAAATTGTCGAGAAATCAGAATAAATCATAAAGAAATCAGGTTACTTCAGAAACAATTAGAAATAATTGCTGAAAGTGAAACCCAAATTTTTTATTTGAGCTTCTAGTAGATTCTGATGATTTCTTGAAATCAATACATCATCAAAATCTATTAGAAATCATGGAAATCACGAGAAATGAAAAGAAATCATGGCTTCCAATTCTTATTGAGAAATCACAGAAATCATTCAAGAAATCACCGGAAATCATCCCATTCTTGTAATCACTGAGCCACCCGATTGAGGAGTGACCAGCCCCTCGGACGATGGATTGCATCATACGTTGAAAAAGTTTATTTTGAAATAAATATTCAGGGAAAGATAAAAAATTGTAACGTTGGTGCAATGTTGGCTACTAACGTTGGGGTAATGTTAGTTGCAGCATTGAGGCAATGTTAAATTCACTGAATCATTGAATTCAATTTAAAATATATCATCATAGAAATTCTATNCAGTGCGTGATGAAGTCTGGGGGCGGAGGGGGGGAGTGTGGGGGGCGAAGCCCCCAGTGGGGGGGAGTTGGGGGGGGGGCGAAGCCCCCCCCACTGAAGAAAAAAGATCACATCTATTTTAAAAAATAATTATAAAAAAGTGTGATTTAAAATTATGCGGAACTTCTGAAGAAAAAATTAATTATATTCATTAAATATGTAGTTTAAAAAACTTGTGAAGTATTTTTAATTGAAAAAAATTAATTATAATAATTACAAAATACAATTTTTAAAAATCATTAAGAATTCGCAAAAAAAAGAAAGTTATAATTATAAAAAAATATGATACAAAACGTAATTGAAAAATCGGAGAATATTTTATTTCCATTTTCTTCAAATGTCACATCACCAATAAACTCCTCCTCATCAGTAAATAAATTCTCCTCACTGCCTAACTCTTCATCACTATCAGGAATTATACGATTTTGGCTCATTTTATCTGCTTCGAAAATCACCTTTTCATTTTTCAGTCATTCCATGTATTCACTATTCGGAGGTTAGATTTCCTTCCTTGTTATTCTCTTTTAATAGGTGATGCGCATGCGCGTCATGCGTTAGTTCGGGTTTCAGTTGACTATAGTCAACTGGAAAGTAGTGGGTTTCAAGCACCTACCCACACTCAACTGTTAGAACAGTGGGTTTCAGTTGAGTGTGTGTAGACGCTTGAAACCCGCTACTTTCCAGTTGACTATAGTTAACTGAAACCCATGCGGTTACACGCACGTATCATATAAAATAATTTTCTATTCGGTAGAAAAGAACATGCCGGGCGCAAAAATCACTCTATAGCATAAACACTACCTCCACAGATGAATCCCATTCCCCTGTTAGATCTCAATCTCAACGTCCACTAGTTAGCTTGTCCCGTGACTCTCCAACAGCCAAACTAAGACCTCGTCATCGCTGAGTCTATGTTCTCTCCTCATTCGAAACTCCCGAAGGTTTTTCATATATTGTTTATATCGAGACGACAATATTAATAATTTTCATTAATTTTATCTATTGTTCTCTTTTCAAGTAATATGAAGTATTTCATCTATAATTCAATTAATTATTAATTACATTAGGGCGATTACACTTTTCTTTTTTCATTCGATTCAAATTCAGTATCACATTTTCCTTTTTCCCCCTCTAGGCGTTCCTCTGGACTCTGGATTTTGCTGTTTCATTTTCTTTTCAATTAATTCATTGACAAAATCTCCCGTCAAAACGTCTGAATAATTTGCTATTCCACTGAATGGAAAATTATTATTCTCATCAGTACTCACAATACTAAAAAAAAAGCTAACGAACAAAAGTTAATAAGAAATTTTATGTCGCGCCGTGCAATAAGTCGAGTTTATCGCACGCTGCNATTACTCACGAGGGTGGGGCGGCCGCCCGAGTGAGACCGCCTGCTGTCCGCACGTGTTGCGTATACTATTTTATATGATAAGTGCGTGATGAAGTCTGGGGGNAGCCTGCTCACAACTCGACTTCTGCACGACTTGACATAAAATATTATAGAGCACTCGGTAATAAATTTCGTTTTCAACGAATGTGTGTACAGACCTCGCCTTCAGCTCGGCCTGTAAACTACACATTCGTTGAAAACGAAATTTGTGCCCTTGTACTCTAATGTACTATTTTTGCTTGAATAGCGCCAAACATTCATTTTTCGACTGTTTCATTTTGCCCCACTCTCCCCTACTCATTTTTATTGAACATACATTAATTCGATAGTGCTTAAATTAATTCTATAGTCTTCGGATTTTTATACGTTTATAATTGACGAGGCAGGAATGTACTAATTACTTTTTGAGATCGTTAGCTTCCAAGATGATTCTTTCCTGTTGTATAATTACAGATTTTAGATTAAAGATCGTAATTTTCTGCAACTAATTAATTTCAATTGTTGTTTTTTCCACATCGTTTTGTATTTTCTATTAATTAGTCATGCATTCTCACGTTTCAATGGAACTTTGATAGATAGAATATGTGAATAAAAGAATTTTCAAACATAAATATACCACTTGGGAACAGATCGGTGACAGAAAACCTTTCACCTATTTTTTTACAAAGCAAACTATAGAGCTGTGAATGAGTAGAGATCGAAATATCTCTCAAATATTTATTTCGCACTTCGATGACGTTACATAAATCATCAACGATAAAAAACAGTACCTGATGATGCGTGAAGATTTAGATTTTCATTACTCTTCATGATTATTTGTCGTAAAATAAATGAGCTACCTATTCATCATTCTTTATTTGGACTTAATAGAGCATGTTCATGACTCATTTCTAAGATTGTTAGCTTCTAAGATGTTTCTTTCCTGTGGTTAATTACGGATTTTAGATTAACGATCGTCATTTCCTACAACTAATGGACTTCAATTGTTGATTTTCCACAAGCTTTTGTATTTTTTTATCAATTAGTAATGTATTCTCCCGTTTTAGTGAAACTATGGTAGACACACGATGTGAATAAACGTATTTTTCAAACATAAATATATCACTTGGGAATGCATCGGTGACAGAAAATGTTTCACCTAATTTTTATAAAAAAGATTGGGGAGTTCCTATATGCTATTTTAAAACCATGTCCGGATGTACGTTTGTATGTGTGTGCGTATGTGACCGATCGTTTTCCGACGATAACTGAAAGAATAATTTTTTTAATGAATCCATTTGTGATATGAATATTCTTTCCATTGCCATCTTAACCAAGTCCGATCATCAGATTGACTGCATCATCTGTTGCTTTTTTGCTTTCGATTGGAAGCATTGTAATTGTTCAAAGTTAAGTTTCGGATTTTTCGTGTTATATATATCGACCTATTGTGATGCAAAACCTTCGAAAATGCAATTTTTAGACGGTGTCCGTACGTATGTATGTATATGCGTACGTATATAGACAAATTTTTCTTCGATTACTCGCTAATGAATCGATGGAATTGGATCTTTTCATTCATTAAAATTTAAATCATTTATTATTTTCAATTTTTTTTTAATTTTTCAAAAATTGTTTTTTTCACGATTTCTAAAAAAAATTCTAAATTAATTGAATGATAGCTTAAAAATTTGTTTGGATGTACTTTTGACTGAGTTCGAAGATGAAGGCGATAGTAATAATCGTTATTTTGATTTATTTGAAAATTTGCAAAAATTCTGTTGTTTTGGAAAATCAGAATTCCCGGGATAGCTTTGGATATCATACTTCAAATAAATTCAATTATAGCTTAAAATGTTTGTTTTAATGCCATTAAGTCGACGTCAAGAGATGATTACGACAGCTATATTGCTTGATTTGATTTCTATGATGATTGGTGAACATTCCGAATTTTTTATGCATGAATATCACTGACAGTGAGCTTTCTGATGGTTTCTTCAAATGTCATATTTCAAATTCATTCAATTATGTTTAATACCATTTTTCTAATAATATTTTGTCAAAGTTTCAATATATACATAGAAGGTATAGATAGAATCATTCTTGCATTCGATTTACTCATCTGACGGCGCGCTTCCGCGCGTCTCTATGACGTGCGAATAGATGAAGGAGACGACAGGTTTTCGAAATATTTGCGATATCGACTCGACATTTGTGTGACACAAATTTCGAGAAATGACGTCATGACGTGTGTCTTTTAGATAAGGATACTAAAATTCCAGAAATTATTCTCTAGTATTCAATAGTTTGTTGATTTTCCATTATTGTGGAAAATGTACTTACATTGATTATTTGAATAAAAGAAAAAGGATTAAGGCCCGGGTGGATTATCTTTCGAACGTTATCTCGATTGTTTTTCCATCTTCATAACGTAAAATATATCACAATTTCTCTAAAAATTATGATTACAATAGAAAAAGATAAATAACTGAACATTTTCAAACAACATTTTTAATAAAGATGAAGAAATAGGTCCGATAGAGAGGAAATAGTGAATGGATAATTTATCATAGTAACTAACGACCTGACACCCATTGACTGCTGTGACAAATGACCTAACAGCCATTAGATGCATCAAATTATTAATTTGCAATTTCCTCCCTATTAGGTTTATTTTCCAATATTATTCAAAAACGCTCTTTGAAAATGTTCAGCTTTTTTCAACGTTTTTTTTTGTATTACAATTATAATTTTTGGAGACTCCAGGGATATGTAAAATTGAAGAGCAATTGGAGATTATTTCAGATTGTCAGAATGAAAAAAAAACAACCAAGATCACGTTCGAAAGATAATACAAATTTTTAAAAGTATATATCAATAAAATTTTTCTATTAACATTTTATGGATGGGCTGAGGGGAGAGACAGAACTGTAAAAATGACAATCGGTTGTAGAGACGAAAGGAATAATAAGAATAATAATGATGATGATAACATTTAGCTAAGTTGTAAATCGGACCAAATTAGTTAAAAAGAAATCTTATTCAATTTAATAAAATAAAATAAACAATGAATTATAAATGATAGAAGGAAATGATGTGCAAAATAACCATTCGGAAGCGTATTGCTAATTTATTAGCAAAAATAACTATACTATGTGGTATGTGCAATACAACAGCAATTGCTCACTTATTTTTTTCGCATCATCTGTTGTTGGAAAAATTTATGTCGAAACTAATATTCAAGGCAAGGGAAAAAATTTTAACGTTGGGGAATGTTGGCTGCCAACGTACGGGCAATGTCGAATTCAATGAATCTTTGAATTTAATTTAAAATACATCATCATTGAAATTGAAATCAGGAGTGCACAGCTAATTCATTAGCAAAAATATATTTACTGTTGTGGCGAAAGCAATGTTCCACTTGTTTTCTAGAGAATACTACGAATTTTCAAATGAGGCAGAAAAATGCGTGGAAAGAAGAGATCAAAACATCTGTCAGATATTTATTTCACACTTGGATGGTGTTACATGAATCATCATGAACAAAAAAAATGTACCTGATGAAGTGGAAAGATTTAGTTTTTTATTACTCTTCATGATTGTTCGTCGTAAAATAAATTGATCATTCTTTATTCAGACTCAACAGCGCATATTAATGAATGACTTCCGAGTCGTTATATCATCGCTTCAGACCCAAAAAAGCGTGAATGCTATCATCCTGAATCAAGCAGATTCCTGGAAAACTAATCTGAGAACCGAAAAACACGAGCCGATCTTCGTCAGCATGGTTTTGAAGTTCTCTATGTTCATGGAGTATAATTTTCCAGCAGTCAAGTTGAAACGATAATTTGTTCTCATAATGATAAATCTCATATCTTTCACGATGTTACGTGGCATATCGTACCAAGGACAGTTGTAAACAGCGACAGAAAGATTTTCAGCATTTGTACTCAACTTCTCACCCACATAGCTGTACATAAACAGTTGAACATTGACGAGATAGATTCTAATTATGAGGCCCGATATGATGACCAAATCGCCGGAACTCAAACTCATCAGTAAAGCAATTCCTACAAAGTGAAATTATGAAAAGTTTACAAAAAAATACTAGTGAAATGTGGGAACATATTCTATAGAAAAAGTAAATAGAATTTGATTTTCTTTCCAACTTATTCTATTGAGATATTTTCTACAGAATTTCCTCGAATCGAATTCTTGAGTTTTTTTTTCATTCAATTTTTCATTTCTCTTCATTAAGAAAATGAAACAAAAAAAATTAGAAAATCTGAGTGCAGCAAATTGTACAGAAAATATCTCAATAGAAAAAAATGTGGAGAAAAATCGAATTCGAGTGTTTAGTTCTATAGAATCTATTCTATTAAACATTTCAATAGAATTGTCTAGAGAATTCGCTAGGTTTTTCTATTAAATTTTTTCATGCATGAAATTAATGATAACAATAAAAAAATTACCGGATATGCAGACGAGCAAAGTATCGACCCCAACTTGAGCGAGAATAATAACATTGAACGTCTCCTCAAAATTATGCGCCAACTGAAGAAGATGATTGTGTCTCCTGACGAAGTCATTGAGCTTCTGTCTCCGCCACAAGCTGTCTTTAGTACCATCCAAACGCCTAACATTCATATGCAGCACTTCAAACTGTCCGCAGACATGCATCGCAATGCCGAAGAAGTAAGTGTCACACCCGATGTACGCCGTGCAGACAACGAGCAATTGCACGGATTGAAGGATATAATCCCCAACATATCGATATGTGGAGACATCATCAGGTATCCAACATCTCGGCCCGATAGGCACCTCCCGAACTGTGACATTGTCCTCTGGATCGTTCCACAATGCATTGATGAAGGGCAGTTTCAGAAAAATGAGGGGGAAACCAGCAGCATATACACCGCACATCTGTACGAGGAATACAAGCCGTCCTATGTATGCGTATTTCTTCATTACGCTGCGGGGTTTATCACTGACAACTGATGACCAGTCTTTAATAGCTGAATCGACAACAATCAACATGTTTTTTTGGTGAATTCTGGGTATAGCGACTTTCATTACCGTTAGGAATCCGCAAAATATTAGGCTCAGGGCATCGACGTTGTCCGTTACGGATCCACAGTTTCCTTTGATCAGGAGTTTTTTGGTGAGACTTATGGACATCCATAGCTGGAGTCAAAAGATCAGGAGCTGGAAAGAATAAATGGGTGTTCGGGCTGCATTTCTCCTGGAGAAATTGTTCCTCATGGATTTGTCGAGGGAAATTTCACTTCTAATATTGTTTTGAGTCATGACGTACGAAGTAATTTCCTCGAAAAACCTAGAATTCGATAGAAAATTCTATTGGGTTTCTGTTGAACTTCTATTGAAAATTTTATTAGTTCTTGGCCGAGTTTGTTGAAGAATTCCGCAGCTTTACTGCGCGATTTTGCAAAGAAAATATCCACAAGGAACTATTTTACAGAACTATAGCTAGAATTTGTTTTTTGTATACACCGTTTCTATGGAGACATTTTCTATAGGAATTTTTTGACATGGATTTTCCTAGTTTTTTTTGACTCCACATTTTTTTACTTTTCATTAGAAAATGAAACAAAAAAAAATTGGCAAAATTGGAGAGCGTAATTTCTATAGAAAGTATCTCAATACAATAAGTTGCAGTGGAAAATTGTATCCCATTGATTTTTCTGTAGAATATTTTCTATTGAACATTTTTATTGATAAACATGCGCAGATGAGCTGCGGAATCATTCAATAGAGTTGGCCAAGAACTAAAAGAAAATTCAATAGAATTTTCTAGCGAATTCGCAAAAAAATTCTGACAAAAAATATGAGACACGAAATTGAAATGAAATTTCAATGAGGAAAAACGTGAAAAATAAGGAGAATTTATCGGGAGAAATATAGCCCTAGATCTGAATGATGCAGTCATTGAAGACTATATTTACCTGTATTATGATAACAAATAACATTTTCGCATTTGGCATGAATCCGCGAGACTCGAGAGGCCATATTCCGAGGCCCCTCCCCAATAGTTTGTAATATCCGAGGGCGTATGTCGTGTCTGAGGGCCAGAGGTCAGCTTCCCTCGATGCTTCCACCTCCATGATCATCTTTACATTCAGCTGTCTGGAGACTTCGACACGGGGCGAGCTTATGCACTCATATTTTTATTAATGAAACTTGTGATACTCACAATGTGGGCATGCATAATCCATGCTCCAGCGAGAAGTGCACGCTATTCCGGAGAAATATTTTTGCTGCGGGGGAGGAGTAATATGCATTTTTTATCTGTTTTACTTCATGGGGGGATCATGCGCTCGAGACAAGTGTCACGTAGGGAAATGTTGCACAGACGGTATAGGGGAGGATTGTGTAGGTTTGTCTTAGAAGCAGTTTCTGCTAGAATGTCGAAATCTGTTCACTCGTGGTGAGATTTCTTTACACTCCATGATTGCGATAATGGATGAAGACTTTTACGTAAGTGCACTATTTTCTTTCAAATAAGAAATCTTTTTTAATTTTAATAAAAGATTTTGGATAAATCCTAGAAATCTATAGAAATTCCATAGTATTTCGAAAGAGTGTATCGATGAGAGAAGAGGTTTGACAGAAGAACATGTGTGAGGTTCAACATCTTTGTGGGCAATCCTTTTTTTTTGGCCGAATCTATTGAAGAATTAGTTTTTTTTAATAGAAAATGTCGCAATTATTTAATAGAAATAATCGGTCGAGTTTCATCTTTCTATAAGAATTCTTCGACGCGAATTTTCTAAGAATTTCTTTACTTCAATTTGGGCAGAGGAATTTCTATAGAAAATATCTCAATAAAATAAATTGCATAGAAAAATCGACTTCTATTAAGTTTCTCACAGAATATCATCTGTTAAACATTGTTATTAAAAAAAAAATTTAATTGAAACTCCAAGCGAATTCCATAGGAAATTCTATTGAATTCTGAACATCCCATTAGTTTTCGGCCGATTGTGTTAAAAAATTCCGCAGCTTATCAGTAAGGTATTTAGGAATGCTCACTGGAATATATTCTACAGAAAAAATCAATAGAATTCAATTTTTCTATACAACTTATTCAAATTTTCAATTTACTCAAATTTCCTAAGTTTGTTTGTTCGATTTTCTTAAGGAACTTCCGCAGTGTTTTGTGGCTATGGAGAGGGGGAAAATATCAAAGGTTCCGACACTTCGCTGCATCATTAGAAAAAAAAATAATGAAATCACGAAAAGTCCATGGGTGTCTTGAAATCTCGTCGATAAGGTTCCTTTGCATGTACTATTCATGATTCATCAATCGCAAGTCATTTTTATTCCAAAATATTATTTATATAAATTTTTTAATGAATAAAAATTTTCAAGAGAGATTTGACAACCACGCATTTTCATCGGACGCAGTTGGTATTCTTGTGTCCCGATGAAATCCTATAGTGTACTCTAATAGTATATTTCGTCATCAGGCCGAAAAAAAATTTCCTGGCGAATATGAGGTTTGCAGCACGAGTCGAAGGCGAGGGCTGCAATCATATTCGTCAGAAATAGTATATTTCGTCATTAGGCCGTATGACGAACAATATTTTTTGTCATTCCGGCCGTGAGGCAGCGCTTCACGGACGCTCCGCTCCGCGTCCGTGAATCTCTGCCTACGGTCGCCATAACAAAAAATACTGTTCGTCATACGGCCAAAAAAAACTTTTCTAGCTCATATGATTGCAGCCCTCGCCTTCGACTCCGCCTGCAAACTCATATTCGCCAGAAAAGTTTTTTTCGGCCCAGTGACGAAATATATTATTTTGTCATGACAGCTGTAGGCAGAGATTCGCGGACGCGGAGCGAAGCGGAGCGTCCGTGAAACGCTGCCTTACGGCCGGAATGACAAAAAATTTGCGNTCGCCATAACAAAAAATACTGTTCGTCATACGGCCAAAAAAAACTTTTCTAGCTCATATGATTGCAGCCCTCGCCTTCGACTCCGCCTGCAAACTCATATTCGCCAGAAAAGTTTTTTTCGGCCCAGTGACGAAATATATTATTTTGTCATGACAGCTGTAGGCAGAGATTCGCGGACGCGGAGCGAAGCGGAGCGTCCGTGAAACGCTGCCTTACGGCCGGAATGACAAAAAATTTGCGGTATTCGCGATCGCAACGTAGATGTGGGAGCCACCAAGTGGTCTCTAAACTAACTACACTTGGGGGGAAACCAATGAGATCCCTCGGAGGGAACCAATGATGGAGCTCAACAAATGAGATCAAAGAGAATCCAGTGATCTCATTGGTCGCCCGCCAAGAGTAATTAGTGGAGAGACCACTTGATGGCTTCCACATCTACGTTGCGATCGCGAATATGCCGCGGCGGAGTGAACCGAAGTAAACAACACGTTATGTTAGAGGGGTTAACTAGTTGGTGTGCTGTGAATTAGTTTGACAAAGAATAGTATACTATGCCACCAGGCGATAAAAGTATTATCTGGCGAATGTGGATTATAATCACATTCGTCAGATAATGCTTTTATCGCCGTGTGGCATACTGTATTTTATGTCGGTTTTCTCGGGCCCAACGACATAAAATCAATATAATACAACATGGAAAAATCAGATGATTCGTCAAGAACGAGGTACAAAGGAAGATTTATTACAAAAAAATCACTATAGCAAAAAATCGCAGGTAAAAAATTGGAAAAAACCAACCAAGGGAGAAGAGTGATCAAGCTGAAGGTCGAGAGGAATGATGACAATTTACCGATAATTGTTGGAAATTGCATTGTCGACTTCACATTGTTGGCTAAGGAGCTTGAATGTCCCAAGTGTAAGAACCCTTTATCGGTGAAGGACTGAAAAAGAAGTCAAACGTGGTTTGGGTTCATATTTGCACATCAGATGTGTACATTGCCTCTTTTTGAAGCCTACCAGTCAATGTCTGAATGATGAAGGAGGTGCAAACAGAGCATTTTTTTAGATCAACTATCAAATGGCTATGGGTGAATATCCAGTGTTCTTATCTTGGATTAAACAATTCAAGTTGATTTAACTCTTAGCTGAGATTTTGAGGAATACCTCCGAATCTAAGGAAGACGGCGTAATTTTTGTAATGACCTTGTTTGAAACGCAACTAAAATTCCGGAACATTCTGGTCGACTAGCTCGGCCTACTTCGAAAATCTCCGGGACCCTTCGGGTCATCAGTCATAAGTGTACCGAAATACGCGGGATTGAGTTTAGGCTTAGCATCTTAGCGTACAAGTCTATCTCGGTCAAATCACCTGTAGAAGTCTTACATCGCACCTCACCGAGTACAGTAGCTTTTGAACCTCACCTAGCTCATTAGTAACTAAGTACATCACCAGTCTTTTATTAATTTCAGACAATTATCGGTTAATCAAAAGACTATCAACAGTGACAATTTACCAAAGAGTGTATAAATTATTAACGACGTGGTTCGATCCAACGAATAAATAGTGATATTTTTATAATCAGTGCCATCATTAATTTTCCAGCATCTCCCTTCACATTTTTCTCCCACATCCACCCTAAGCCTAGTTCCTCACCAAACAGACCTTTTTTGTGGCTCTCAATTCGCTCTACAAAAAAGGTTTTGATAAAAATTTTACTATTTCGCTTGGATGCCGAGATATTCATTGAAAAATAGTCAACTTGAGCCATTTCACCGCTTCGATACTGATATTTAAATATTCATGATTATATATATATGAAATTACTTCCTCAGCATGTCTTCACCTCTTCACGTAGCCTATTTCTTGAAAGTCGCCAGTGAGACCGGCAGAGGCGCTGCTGGTTGGGTGGGGTCAAATCGCAGCGCTCGGTGGTCAGCGAGATAACCACATTTAAATGGATAACGCCCGTACATGTTATGGAAAGTATTCACGATAAAAATGGAAAAATTAATTTTAACAGAAGACGATGTTCCTGGAGCAAAATTACCCCATACAAAAGTCAGTCAGAATATTGTAAGGGATTTAAGAAGGTGGTTGATTTGTCGTAGTATCAAGGCCGATGGAAACAAAGCACAATTAATTGCAAGGTATCAACCCGTTAGGAGGAATAACAAACTATTTGATAGAAAAAATATCAAAATTTCTGTTGCGAACATTTATGTATTCTCAGTTATTTGAAAGCGAATAGAATAGTCTTTATTTCTTTTCATTCAGCGTTGAGGAATGCATTTCAAGTGGACACGCAGGCGAGATATTTGTAGGCGTCGATAAGGGTCGGTGGTATGAGAAGAAAGAAAAATTGAAACAAGCAAATGACCATATTTTTATGAACGTCCCCCCCTCAGTCCCCAATGCAGGTTGCTCTCAGTGCCCATCATGTGCGATTCCTCGTGGATTCTGCTATGAGAAACTACAGAGATACGTCAAAACTGCCAATGAAAGGGTTGGTGCTTATCTCTATGACTCCGGTAATTAAATCTCATCATCTTTCAACAATTTAACAACAATGGACCATTGAAAATATGAATTCACATGTGTTTTGCTTCTCGAATTTATTATCGGTGATCTTTATTTTCCAATAACTCGTGTGCATAATCTTTAACGCTTAGTCACTTGTGGGATGAAGCGATGAACTGCACTCACTCGAACTGCCAATTTTTGTCAATTGTCTATTTATCTCAAGAACAATTGCTTGTAAGAGAAAATATCCATGGACCTCTTCTGTAGAGAATTAAATTTTATACAAAAAATATTTGTTTGAAACGTAACTCAACCTCTTCAAGACCAAGGTCGATCAGCTCGGCCAATTACGAAAATCATAGGCCTTTTCCGGGTCAACGCCCAGGTCTAGTAGAGTCACCGTAAATCAACGCGAGTCAGTATCAATCGATCGGCCATGTAGTCCGTTTTGATTAGAGTTCAACTCTGTATTCGAGTAACGCGCAGAGTTTAGACACGTTCACAAGGTGTTTTGTAAATTTGTTGACAAGGTGTTTTGGAAATTTGACAAAGCGTGGTTTGAACCCGAGAATAAATTAACGTTCATACTAGGTCAAGACTCTCAACAATTATTTCACACCGACGATTCTCTAACCTCCCAATCCACCCTAAATCTAGTTCCTCACCAAACAATATTTTCTGACACTTCCTCGCCATTCCACTCATTACTGAAATAATTCAACAATTCAAAAGGTGTGGGGAGGCCTTCCATTGACCTTCATCATTTCACTGTTCCTTTTATCGGGCTACTGTACATAAATCATTTCTGCGATAATCCTTCAATTCACGAAATTGATCTGATTAAGTATTGGTATCACACAATCAGTGTGACAGTGGGGAATAGTGACGGTTTTGTAAAAAAAATTCTTGAAGTGTATTTCTGTTATGAATTGTTGGAGGAGTGTATTTTGCTTAGAGTGAGTTGGATAAACATCTTGTGAATGCAGATAGCACAAAATTTCAATAGAAATCGACTTAAAAATTTGAAGGGAACATGGACTGCTTGGGAGCATTTTCTATTCACCTGAAATGTCAGACCATTGGCCATTTATTGGTGTGTTCGTGCTTGCTGCCAAGGCACTCCCAAGAGGCTTTGATTATATTGATCGATTGATTAGATTGATCAATGAATTACAGGTCTGTGCAATCGATAAATCATCAATCTGCGATTGATGTGGTAATGACTACTCAATCACCAGTTAACGATTGATCAATGCAATCAAGCACTCAATCAATCGTCTACCAACTGAATACAGTAGCTGACAACTGAATCAAATGTCGGTGAAAAAAAATTCAATGAATCTATCAGAACTCTGGACCTCCCACTGTGAATAATTCGATTTTCATAAAGTTTCGGTTGATGTTTCACTATTTTACATTTTGCATTTCTGTCAATGGGTGATGGAGTTTCGTCAACTGGCTGTCTCTATACATCACTATGAGTTACGTGTGTGGGACAACTTGATTCCTGCTGTCATTTATATTTCTTAGAAATTGAATTCTCTAAAGTTGAGACAGCTGTCTGCAATATTTAATCAACAACTAGTTGTTCAGCTGTCCCTCCACGCTATTCGTTCTCTTCAGGATATTTGCGTTCTCCTTAAGAATTACTTTCACCTCATTCTTTTTCCCTAAATTCATGTCATAGTGAACTTTCCTTTTAAAGATGAGATTTAATAACAATATTGACTCTTTCTGTGATAGAATTATATTTCAGACGATGAGGCAGACGAGTATGAACCCAACTGTGGAAACTCAAAATGCCTCCATCGAGGCAGAGTTTCATTTGCCTCAGGCCATGTCAAGGGAATGCGAGATTGCATAGCAGATGGAATTTTTTTTTAATGGCCATGGTTGATCTCTCTTATAAAAATACCAAGCCATACAAAGTTCACATTACAGTGAACAACGATGAAAGTGTCATTGATGCGAGCTGTCAGTGCAAGGCCCGAGAATCGAAAAACTGTTCACATGTAATTGCTTTGTTGTTAGCTCTTGAGGATTACACCCTACGGTTTGGGTATCAACCAGTCACAGGCACATCGAAATTGAAGGCCTGGAATCAGGGTAGGAAAAAAGGGAACCATCCTCGGGCAGTGGTTGAGGCAAAATATCCCAAAGAAGGCCAGGCTCATGAGGCCAAGAAGCTGAGTGATGCCAGAAGATTCTTGAATTACAAGCCATCGGTCGAATTCAAATATAATCAGAAAGAAAAACAAGCAGATTCAATAAGAGACCTCCAATCTTTTCAGAAATCATCTGCGCTCGATTTTTTAGTTTCTATTCGATATGAAGATTATAATCTGGACCCTGAAAGATGTAATTTACTACAGTTACAAGTTCAGATGGTTTTAGATAATTTAAAAGTGCAAAGAGAGAACTTTTTCTGGCTTGACGTATCTCCATCATCTATTGAGCGATACACTGAAACGCGATTACGCATCACTGCATCTGAAGCTAAATATTTCTTCACAACAAAGGAAATTGGTCCCATAATTGCTCAGAAGTTATGGAATCCATTTGAGCCTTCTGAAAGATCTATACTCAGTGAGGAACGCAAGGAAGAAGCTATTATGGAATATTCAAAGACTAGAGACCGCAGTGTAATTCCAATTGGGAAGAAAGGTGTTATCATAAATCCAAAGCTCCCAGGATTTTGTTGTGCACCTGATGGTATAGTCAAGGGAGAAAACCAAAAGTTTTCACATTTCGTCAAAGTCAAGTGTCACAAAATGTTTGTTACATATATAAGTATATTTTCCAATTTTCTCAAGTGTAAGATTCGAATATTTACATGCCTCCAACCATCGCATACATTTGTTCAAATTGGTTTTTGGCTTTGGAAACGGTATGAAGACTACTCCGTCCTGAGGATAACGATTATCGGAATTGCACCATGCATATACACACCGTTTAGTCGGCATTTTCACATACAATTTTCAGATATTTTCGTGATTTTCTCGAAAATGAAAACACCCGGGCTTTGCACATGATTTGTTGAACATTTAACCTACTTGTTTTGAATCATGAAAGATTCATATTTCCCTCTGGAGATGGCGTGTCAATTTGAACCCTGTGGTGACTCCGCCTCCGGTAGTCCCCACTTCGACCTCGAGGCAGCGCCTCGATCAACCTCAAGCCGCGACAGCTGCTCAACGTCGCCCACGGAAACAAGCCATTACTACAAGACCTCTATTCTAACGCTACACGTATAGCACTCGACATCAAGTCATTCCAAAGTCTATTTGTGTTACTAGTATTACATTATCATAATAAATATTACTCCTATGGCTAACTGTGGTGATTCAATTACACTGGGGAACCTTCCAATAAGTCTAAATTGGTGACCCCGACGTGATCCCTGTGGATTACGTTTTGCCCGAAGATAACCCCATCCAGTCACGTGTCACCGCAACAGTCGTTATAACCAGTCATGCCGCTCAGCCATTCACCGACTGCAAATACTGGGGAAATGACTGCTCAACAACTAGCAGAACAACAACAACAACAA
>NW_021680408.1:2243053-2256123 GCF_001412515.2 Diachasma alloeum
TTCAAACTACCAGATTTTTGGTCTCATGATCCGGAACTTTGGTTCATCCACATCGAAGCCCTGTTCACCACCAGAAACATCAGAAGTGACCAGACGAAGTATGGAGCTGTTGTTGCTGCCTTGGGCTCGGATGTTCTCAAGGAGATGTCCGACGTTCTCAGGAATCCACCGCCCACAGATACGTATATTAACCTCAAAAATATACTTCTCAAACGTTTCACTGACTCAGTTGATCGCCAGTTACATAAACTGTGGACAGAGATGCAGCTTGGTACACAAGAGCCGAGCCAACTTCTCAGGCAAATGAAAACGCTCGCTGGCAACAGAGCAAGCGAAGAACTCATTCGCAGCAGATGGCTGGCCCTGTTGCCTGATACTGTGTCCAAGATCCTCAAAGCAGTCTCTAACAACTCCACTCTCGATCAGCTCGCTGAGGCAGCCGACAGCTGTATGGAAAATCACACCAGCTCCCAAGTCCTGTCAACCAGCTTCCAGTCCATGGCTCTCAACAACCAGCCAATGCTACCCAGTGCTCAGCAACCCATGACCTTCATTCCTCAGCCCATGGGAGCTGAAACGCAGGTCATGGCAGCCAGTCACGTGCCATATCAGAGGCAGAGCAACAGCAACATTGAGCTGAGACTGAGCGCAGTGGAGAAAACATTGGAAGTTCTGGCTGCATCAGTCAGTAGTCTATCAGCCAAGCTTACAGGGGACCACGACAGAAGATCACGATCTCGATCTCGCACCCCAGGACCACCTGATCAGTGCTTCTACCATCGTAGATTCGGTGCCAAGGCTGTCAGATGCCTCAAGCCTTGCACCTGGGTGCCTAGCAATCAGGGAAACTAGTTGAGCTGTCGTCAGTCCAGGCGGTTGGCGACAGCGTTCAAAACATTCCACCGATCAAAGAGCAGCGTCTACATGTCTACAACAAATCTTCTCACACCAGATTTCTTGTTGACTCCGGCTCTGTCGTATCTGTTATACCACGAACTCTTGCCAAGCAGAACCTGCAACCATCGGACTTCAAACTCTACGCTGCGAACTCCACCAGTATCACAACCTATGGACATCAACCAATCACACTTAACCTCGGTCTCCGTCGAGCATTTACCTGGCCTTTCATCGTTGCTGACGTTCAGTCCGCAATCATCGGGGCTGACTTCATTGTTCACTTCGGATTGATGATAGACCTCAAGAAACATCGTCTGATCGACCCTCTCACTTCATTATCAACAACTGGAGAACTTGTCGAAACCTCAGTGTTCGGGATATCTACTGTAGACCAACACGTGCTCCCTGACAGCTTCTCTGAGGGCAAGTACGCAGCACTTCTCCAGCAGTTCATCGATATCACCAAGCCTACTATCTCTGCCGCTTCCCAAAACTCTGCAGACGTGGCGCACTACATCGTTACTCAAGGACCTCCAGTTGTGGAGCGATTTCGGAGATTACCTGGTGAGAAACTGAAAGCTGCAAAGGATGACATCAACTTTCTGCTAGAGCTTGGTGTCATTCGACCATCCAGCAGTCAATGGGCGAGTCCAATCCATATGGTACCTAAGAAACTTGAAGGCTGGCGTACCACTGGAGACTTCAGGCGACTCAACGCTCAGACAGTCCCTGATCGCTACCCAGTGCCCTACCCAGAGGATATCTTTCAACGCCTGCATGGTAAGAAAATATTCTCAACAATTGATCTTGTACGAGCATACCATCAAATCCCCATGGCTCTAGAGGACATCGAAAAGACTGCAATTACAACACCCTTCGGTCTCTTCGAATTTCTGGGCATGCCCCCTGGACTACGTAATGCAACTCAGACCTTTCAACGTCATATGGACAACATCCTTAGGGGTCTGGACTTTGTTGGCTGCTTCATTGATGACCTCATCGTGGCTTCTGAAACCCATGAGGAGCATCTTCAACATCTTCAGAAAGTCTTCTCCATCCTGCGTCAACACAAGCTCACGCTGAACCCTAGCAAGTGTGAGTTTGGCAAGGAAGAAGTAACTTACCTTGGTTACACTATCAACCAACATGGATACAAAGCTCCAGACTCACGTGTCGAGGCGATCATCTCTTTTCCAAAGCCAGAAACCGTCGTCGAACTCCGTCGTTTTCTCGGGATGGTAAATTATTACCGCAAGAGCATCCCCAACGCTGCAGAGATTCAGGCACCTCTGAATGGACTCATCCCAAGCCAGAAGAAGAATGACAAAACTAAGATCCAGTGGACCGCTGTCACGGAGCAAGCTCTGGAAAACCTCAAACAGAGTGTGGCTTCAGCAGCTCGCACAGCTTTCCTGTCACCTTCTGCTCCTCTCTCACTCACAACTGATGCCTCTGACACCGCCATAGGCGCATCACTGGAACAGTTCGAGGGCAACAGCTGGAAGCCAGTTGGTTTTTTCTCCAGGAAACTAAGCCCAGCAGAGCAAGGGTGGAGCACGTATGACAGAGTTGCTGGCAATCTTCGCTGCCATCAAATTCTTTCGTCACATTCTCGAGGGACGTCACTTCGTCATCAGAACTGACCACAAGCCTTTGGTCTACGCATTCTCTCAAAAAGCCGAAAAAGCTTCACCTCGTCAACTAGAAAGACTCAACTTCATTTCACAATTTTCTACGGAGATTGTCCATCTGAAGGGTGAAGACAATGTGGTCGCCGACGCACTCTCCAGGATCAGTGCCATCAACATGCCCACCATCCTGAGTGCTGAGAGGATCCAGCAAGAGCAGCAAGACGACGAAGAACTCCAACAACTCATCGAAAACAACAACAGTTCGCTGAAACTTCAACGATTATCCATCGATGGCAACAACTCAATTTACTGTGACATTTCATCCGGCGTTGTGAGACCTTTCATTTCCCAAAAATCTGCGACAAGTAGCCTTCGACACTGTTCATGGGCTGTCCCATCCCAGTGGCCGAGTAACAGTTCATACACTCAAGCAGAAGTACATCTGGCCTGGCATCAAGAAGGACGCTCTGGAATGGGCTCGCAACTGCATCGCTTGTCAACGCTCAAAAATTCAACGTCACAATCGTCTAACCCCCAAGCACATCGACGTGCCAGACTCTCGCTTCAACCATATTCATCTTGATCTCATCGAGCTCCCAGTGGTCAACCGTCTCAGGTACTGCTTAACCATCATTGACAGATTTTCCAGGTGGCCTGTAGCCATTCCCCTGGACGATATGACAGCTGATACCGTCTGCACTGCCTTCTACACCCACTGGATCGCTCAATTCGGTACACCTCTCACCATAACTACAGATCAAGGCTCTCAATTCGAGTCTGCGCTCTTCAAGGCCTTATCTCGACTGATTGGTGCGCATCGCATTAGGACTACACCGTACCATCCTCAGTCAAACGGCTTGGTTGAGAGGTGGCACAGAACTCTCAAAGCAGCTCTTATGTGCAACTCACAAGCTCCATGGCCTGAAGTTCTCCCCACAGTACTCCTTGGTCTTCGCACTTGCTACAAGGAAGACCTAAACGCTTCACCTACTGACCTCGTATTTGGGACAGGTTTACGCGTTCCAGGAGAGTTTTTCGTCTCGGAAGACATACCAGCTGATCCTCAAATCTTCGTGGAGAAATTCCGGGAGCACATCAGAAGCCTACGACCGACACCAACGGCCCACCACAACAAAGAGCGCGTCTTCATCCTAAAAAACCTGTACTCTTGTTCACATGTGTTTCTTCGCATCGACGCAGTCAAATGACCCCTGGAACCACCGTACTCTGGACCTCATGAAGTCTTAGAACGCCTGGACGACTACACCTTCAAAATCAAGGTCGACGGAGACGAGAAGGTCGTCTCAGTGGAGAGACTCAAGCCAGCATACATTGCCAAAGAGGATCCTGTCAATCCTCAACAACCTCAGCAGGCTGAGGTACCTGAAAACATTGGACCCCACCTACCGTCCTCAAGCATGGACCCACCTCTTCGTACCTATGCCAAAAGGAGAGACAAGACTGTTACGTTCCCTTCGAATCTCACGAAGGTCACTGGGGGGGGGGGGATGTGGCGACTCCGCCTCCGGTAGTCCCCACTTCGACCTCGAGGCAGCGCCTCGATCAACCTCAAGCCGCGACAGCTGCTCAACGTCGCCCACGGAAACAAGCCATTACTATAAGACCTCTATTCTAACGTTACACGTATAGCACTCGACATCAAGTCATTCCAAAGTCTATTTGTGTTACTAGTATTACATTATCATAATAAATATTACTCCTATTGCTAACTGTGGTGATTCAATTACACTGGGGAACCTTCCAATAAGTCTAAAACCCCCCTGACGCTATTGCCCTCACGTGGCGAATCTTCAAAGCGCCAACAAGAAATAGGCTGGAACTGTTACATCGTGTAGTGTATAATACTGGTTATACACTAGAGTCCCTAATAATTCCCTAGCGGCGCTTCTAGCGTGGTAAAAATCAACATTACATTCAAAATTATATAGAATTACATTACAAACTAAAAGATACATGTAAATAATGAAAATAAGGAAATTACGTAAAAATAGAATCAAATAATGGAATGGGGAATTAAATAACCAAGTAGGCAATTGAGTGTCTGGACGGATGGAAAAACCCGAAACAGAAATTACAGGCAATTTATAACCCTAAGAATCTCCGACAACCCTCACCGAAAAACATTTTTCTCGAAATATCCGCATCCCGTAATAAAATTACCTCTATTTCATTTTCATTCATCCCTTGCGATCCCGAATCCTATCATAAATTCCTTTCACCTCTCCTTTCCCGATACGTGGAAATATAGTATTTTCGGCGCCAGATAGTCCAAGACCTCAACAAAAACCATCCCTTTTGTAAATGAAGTTTCTTAAATATCTCTCTAGCCATTTTAATCCCATCATAAAAGACCCTCATAAAACTATTGAAACTTTCCACGCTCGACTATTTTGTCTTTCCTTCCGTCCTCTCCCTCTTTTCTTTTCAGGCGCCACAAGGACCCCGACCTTTTCACCCCACCACGAACATTTACTCTGATGATTCACGAAAAAATCCCCTCCCCCATTTTTGTGCACATCTGGGGCCCAGCGTCACCGATGACGTAGTAGAGTAGGGATGGGCCTGAAGGTCAAGAGTTGTGGGGCTGTAGCGACGCCCTCCTCCAAGCGCATTAAAATACGATTGGCTCCCTACCCTTCTTAGGGGGTGTGACCGTTTTCTCGATACTATGAAACTAATTCCTGAAAAGAGGATTAGGGCGAGTCAAGAAAAGGGACAAATAAGGGATAATTTGAGAATAATTACCTATATTTTCTCTAAATACAATTCTAATCGTCAAAAGACGTAAATATGGCCTTTAATGGGATCTAGGGAGTGGGGGAGGCCAGGCAACTTTTGTACACGTAAGAAGGGAGTGACTCTAATGAAGGAAAAAAGGGGAGAAGCTAGTCGTGTCGAGGGAATGCAACTAAATATAAAAATAATAACTGAAGGGGAAGAAACAAAAGAATGTAGGCTCACCGTTGGGGGGTATGAAAAGGGATACTTCTTGAGGCGAGGGGGAAATGAGGGGGACAACTCGTACTCACGACTTCCAGTTGAGGTCTAATCCGGGTCCTTCAGCGACTCCAGCGATTGAGCCTTCGTTCCTCCTTCCAGACTCCAGGGGCACAGTACTTAGAGCCGGGATGTGCTCGGGCACCAAAAATCCTCTTTACTCGAACACAAAATCCAATGTACAGAACTTCGGGGTATGTTCACTTTATTTTCACTTGACTTGGGGCGCACGTGGCAGTGTCCAGGACAGCGGTTACACGAGTGACGGTCTTTCCGTTTCCTCCGCGATTCGTGGGGGTTCGTCAGGTGTCGAAGTCCTTCGGGTTTTGATTCGGGAGCAATCGGGGCCAATCAGCACGGGTGAGTGGTGACGATGACCACAATCCAGGGATGTCTCACAAGGGATTATTGCAGGTGTTGAATATTCGGGGGTCCAGTATGGGGAATTTCCAGGAGGCGATGGCTTCTCCAATTGATCGGGTGGGGCCGGAGCTGATGTCTTCCTTCGGCTGATGTCTTCGTGATGTCCAGGGGCGGGGGTAGAGGGGCGATGAGGGGAAAAGTCTGGGGAAGGGGTATCCAACGGTGGCGGGATTTACCTTTTAGGGGGCAGTGTGTAGTGGGAAAAAATATGTAGAAAAATAATAAAAAATAAATAAATGTGCCTCGTCACAGGGGATGCAACTTAGACTTAAGCAAAATTTGTCAAGTAGCGTAAGAACGAGAAATTAGTTGTAAGAGCACTTCAGTCTCATCGTTCGAAGAAAAAACATCTCTTAGAAATTTCATCGTGTTTAAAGAGTCTCAAAGTATTTTTCAATTAAAAGGGTTACAAATTTTCAATCCAAACTACTATCGAGTGTCGTCTACATTATTTCAAGATTCCCGCTTCCTGCGAGCAGAGTGCTTTAGCGCTCCACGGGCAACTTACCGACTGCCCAGTAAAAACTTACTAGACTAAAAATCCACATATAACATTGGTGATGGCGGTGGGATATTTTAAAAATAAATAGACAATTTATTTCGCCGGCTCGCAGAGTGTTAGTTTTTCTCGATCAGGAAGTGAAGTTTCGGACTGGTGAATTGATAAACATTAAAGGAATAAATAATAAACAGTGCAGTGATTTTACAAAAATAATTGGCTATTCAAGTGAAATTAATAGACTGAAGTTCAGCTGATTTTAAATTGCATTGTGTGTGACCCCTGAAGTCAAGTGTTCTAAAAATTTTGAAGCGCTCTTCTCTCATCCCGGTTGTTTGAACACGGTTTTCCCGTGGATGCGTTGGGTAGATACCAGGGAAGGGTGATTTTGATGTCCGTGTGAAGTAATTGCCATCAAATCACCTGCGCTAGGGGTCAGAACGAACAAAGAGATGAATATCCGGAGAAAATGAACGAGACAAAGGCCTAGACGCTGAGAAAAAAAAACATCCGAGAGACCTGACAGAGGGAATCCAACGGAGAGACAACCACGAGACTAGCAGAGACAACTCTTAACCCTTCAAGTATGGGGCCTCTACAACGCAAACTGTCCCCGCGACCGGGCGCTCCGTGACATATGAATTGCGCAGTTTGTTCGCTCATAACTTCCAAACCAATGGTGCAAAAATTACGAAATAAGTTTTTATCGCCAATGGTATGAATCGGGTAGGACAGAAAAAAATTACACATTTTTTTACTTTACATTTTTTAAAGAAATCTAGTTTTTATGCCGCAAAACGTCAATTTCGCCGTTTTGTAATAAGCAAGATAACTATAACTCGTGGTCATTTACACTGTATGCTAGTAAAAAATCCGTAAAAATCACCTGTGGTGCGCTGAACCTTTCTGACAATTTTAAGTGCTATCCGAAGTCTCTATCTCAAATACGTTATTTATAATAAATCGTTAAAAAAAATGCATATCTCCCGTTTTTCATAAGATACTAACTCAATTTTTTTTCAATAAATTGGAAAAAATAAAATACATGACATATATAAAATGCAAAAACCTTGAATGAAGTGTATATATTTTAGAATTAATTATTATTTCGTATGAAATTTCGGCTCAGTGGGCGGAGCGTTCAGCGTAGGGCGAATTGGCGCGCGTTGGTCGCTCGGCAGCTCAGGGCCGTACGCTTGTACCGAGTGTTGGGAAAAGGAGAGAATAAAATTTTTGAATACAAATTCAGCAGTAATTGTCAGTCTAGACATGTTTTTATTTTGTTGCGCATAATGTATATCACACATATCTCTTTGGTTAACATTTTGACTTCTATTTACTCTTCAAAAATTTTCTTTGGTATGATAAATTTCGAAACAATCCTGAATGAAGAGTCCCACACTACAGACATCGCACCAATAAACCGTTGTTTTCTTTTTATCATGTCTCGTGCAAACAACACATCGCCTTTGCAGTTGTGCTTTTCCATCATTACGAGGCACTTTTTTAATAAAGTGTCTCTCACTCAATCGCCTCAGATCCGTAACATCTGACATGCTGTGTGACGATTCCACTCTCCTGTGATATTTAGCGAGAATACCTTCAATGAGAGCAATTCTGAAATCATTTTGACTCATTTCTGATCCAGAATTCTTCTTATAAATGATGCATGCGTTGACTATAGCAGAATTCATCAATCTTTTAAACATTTTGATGTACCACTTCTTACATTTTTTTCTCTCAAGCAAAAATGGTTGGAGTAACTGATCGTGTAAATCCACACCCCCATAAACTTATTATAATCATACACATAGTTTCGTTTTATAGTTTCTTGCTTTCTCTTATTCAGTGAAGTCGTCATTGCATCATCGTGATATGTAGAAATCATCGATACCATCTTCTTGTCACTCCATCTCATCACAGTCACAGCATCACAATGTTGAGCCACAATCTCTCCCTTCTTTATTTTCTTTTCTTTTACAACAACGGGAACATTTTTTCGATTCAGTCTCAAAGTACCCACACAATCAATTTCATGTGACTTCAAAAAAAAAGCTAGAGCAGGGCTGTTGTAGAAATTATCCATCCATAAGGTGTACCCCTGTCCCAATAATGGTTCCATCAGTTTCAATACAATTGCAGAAGTCTTAGGAGTATCCCGTGTGCATGGAGCACATTCCATATCAGTATCTTTCCCTAAATACATGACGAAATTCCACAGATATCCAGTGGTTGACTCGCATAACTGATACCACTTGACCCCAAATTTTGCAGATTTCAAGGGTAAAAATTGCTTTATTGACAACCGATCTTTCCACAGAGTGAGTGATTCATCTATCGCAATCTTCTGATCAGGAAGATATGAATTCCTGAATTTTTCCTGCAAGTGTTCAATCACTGGGTGGATTTTGAACAGCTGAGGTGGTCCAGTGTACGAGGATCGTGTAGAATTATCAATGAAATGTAAATATTTATTTATGAACTCAAATCTATTTCTTGACATTATATCATTGAAGCCTGGTGTAGAGAGAAGCCGTTTCTTTGCTAAAAACATTTTGATCGTTGGTTTCTGAATAAAACTCATGAGCATCAATACTCCAAGATACGTGTACATTTCGGCGACTGTAACGTCCGTCCACAGTTTTACTTTTCCTTTCAAAAATTGTCGTTGTGATGCTTCTTGCTCTGCATACTGATTTGTTTCAGTGACAAGTATTTGTACAAAATGGGGAGAAGAAAATATTTCAAATGATTCCACCACCTTTATCACTCCGACCGCCTCGTTACAAGGGCCAGGATTGCCTGTAAAAACTTCTCTCTTACTATGATAATTCTTTATATGCTCCCATTTGAATGCATGATCTTCAAGCATATTCCAACTTTTTAAAATTTCCGTGTCATTGTCCCCTTGTCCATGCTGGAGAAACAAATAAAAACACCAAAATAAACTCGGCATTCCAGTAACATTTGGAAATAACGAATATAAATAAAATTCAATTGCATTGAAACATTTTTTTGCGACCATGGAAATGAGATTGGGTGAAACTTGATTTCGTTATTCAGTGATTGATTCTCTCACTTGGACGGAGAAAACATAAATGAAACAAATTTTTTCATCGAGTAAATTCTGCAGCTAAATTTCATTCAAATTTTATTCAATAATAATTACCTGACTGTCATCAGAATTATCACTACTGCTGTCTTCATCACTGTCTGAATCTGTATCAGCAAAATCTGTATCTTCTAAAAGGTTTTGTATCTCAGAATCGGTACACCTTCGATGTCCCATTGTGTTTCAAATGCGGGAAATAAATAGAACGATTGAAACAACGCACGCGGCCCGTGTTGTGGTTCGGTAGACAGCACCCGTCTTGCGAGTGAGGTGCACACACGTACCGCGCATTCCCACTCTTGGCGGAAGGCAGAGCGTTAGCGCTATTATTTATCCCAATTATTATCTCTACAACTAATTGACAGAAACAATTGTAATTAGAGAGCTTTTCTAGAAAAAAATCACCGAATAAAATGATCCTAAATTCGTCTTTCTATGTCACTCCATAGCAGAGATAATAGTTCACATGTTTTTATTTATAATAAATGAAAATATTGGCGGAAAAATAAAAAATCATGCGGCATCTAATGGAGGAAGATTCGAGCTATATTGTTGATTTTTTTCAGATTTTTCAGTGAATATTTCCTCGATAAACGAGACTCTCAAAGTTGTGTTACAATAACTGAAAATTTAGTTTTTTGTTTTTTCAAAATTTAATTAGTTAACATGAAAATAAAAAAATTAAACAGGTGTCATATTAACACTTAACTATTCATCTTTAAGAAAAAATTTACAAAATCGAAATATGTTGCAAATTGGGTAGGATATTGATATTTTTCTAGAGCGGGATAAGGGTCTCTATGATACATGGACCCCGGCCGGTAGGACAGGCTCGAGAGTCCATACACGTATATGGACTCCGTACTTGAAGGGTTAATGTGAATCCCTGTATTTTACTAGAAATTTGATATAAAGAAATAGTTAGGAGCCGGATAGCTCATTTGGGAAAGCACCCGATGCGTAATCGGAAGGTCCCGAATTTCAAACCCCGGCCTGGACTATCCATTTTTTTCAGTAAAAATTTTCTGGTTATTCATATTGAGAATAATCCTGGTTTCTCTCCTACCTTATCCAAATCCCACCCAATCATGTCCTACGACGTCACAAAGATGTGGAACGCTATATAAATTCACTTCTTTAATGTAGAATTTCCTGTCGGAAATCCTATAGAATATGCTATAGGAAATCCTATGGAGAATTCGAATATTTCCTATAGAACTTTACAGATAGGAATTCCTATAGCATATCCTATAGGATTTGTTGGAATTCATGCCTGAATACAAAAATTAATTTCTTAGTTTAGTTAAACATTTTCTCTTTTCCACCCAAACACTCAGGGTGACATTTATGGCTTTTCTTAGAAAATAGAGACGTGAAGAAAAACAGTCCTCATGGTGAGTCACAAAGGAGAGGCTGAAGAAAATTGAAACAAGGGCCTTTTGTCAAATGGGTCCAGAGAGTGAAAACTCTCATGACTTTTAGTTAGTCGTCCTAGAGACTTCGTTGGAGAAAGATATACCTTCTGCGTGCGATCATTAAAGAGTTTTACTTTGAAGAATAAAACTAATGTGTTTTTATTGAGTATTCCTACACATAATCCAATAGGATTTCATATGATATTTTCAACAGGATTTCAGAAAAGGTTTAGCGGCATGAGGGTCAAAAGTGTCATATGGCGGTTATATAGGGGTTATATAGAGGTCACATGGAGGTCATATGAAGTTCACTTGATCCTCATATGACCCCCATATGAGCCTTCTATAACCTCCGTATGACCCCCGCATGTTCCTATGTGACCCTCATATGGCCGTTATGACTCTAAATTTCTTAGGAAATCCAATTGAAAATCTTACAGGATATCCAATAGGAAATCCAATAAGGAATCCTGTAGAAAATTTATGTCGAGGAATTCCTATAGAAAACGTCTCGATAGAAAAATTCATATAAAAAGATGAAATGCTGCTGATTTTTTCTATAGAAGTTTCCACTGCAAATTTGATATAAAAATGTATATTAGAGCTGCAGAATTCAATAGAATCTGTCAAAAACTGATAGAATTTTCAATAGAAGTTCAATAAACATCCAATAAAATTCTCCATCGAATTCGCTAGGTTTTTCTATTAAATATTTTGTGTGAAAAAACGTCACACTATGACAATTTACTCAACACCGCAATTACTCCACTATCACGTACGAAAAAATTTCAGAGGAAAGATTAGGGAATTCGCCAGAGGATTCTGTTAGATTTCTATTGAACTTTCAAGTTAGTTTTCGCCTGATTCTAGTGAAAAATTCCGCAGCTTCTCAGCGCGTTATGATTGAATAGAAAATATTCAATAGAAGAAAAATACTATGCTTAAACCTTAAAAATACTATACACTTTACTCTATTGAGATATTGTCTGTAAGAATTCCTCGGCGCAAATTTTCTGAGTTGTTCATTATTATTTATTATGTTGATTCAATTGAAAAATTCCGCTGCTTATTAGCGCGTTTTTGTTCAATAGAAATGTCTAATTGACAATCTTCTATCAGAAATATCAATGCAATTCAATTTTTCTATGCAACTGATTCTATTGAGATATTTTCTATAGAAATACCTCGGCTAAAATCTTCTGTTCTTCTGTTTTACTTTTTAAAAATGAAAAGAGAACAAAATAGAGTAGAAAAGCGTAGAAAATTCATGTCGAAGAATTTGTATAGAAAGTATGCCAATAGAATTTGTATAGAGAGATGAAATTCTACTGATTTTTTCTATAAAATAGTTTCTATTAGAAATTTGACATAAAATACGCACAGTAAAGCTGCGGAATTCATTAGAATCGGACAAAAAGCCTGGGGAAATTTCAGCATCGAACCATCGTCATTTCTATTCTCCTCCCATTCAGATCCCTGATGTGGTTGAAAAGTAACAATGAATCAGCAGCGAAACTCGAGTTACGACAGCTTCAGGCGTATGTCAAGGAGAATGTCGATACCAGTAGATCTGTTGGATTCAGGGATCTCGTCAGGGATCGAGGGACGATCAAAGGATTTATCATTGCATTAGTTCTTCTCGGGGCACAAGAGACGACTGGATATTCGGTCATGGTGAGAACTGATCTACAACGGTAGGGGAGGATGGGGCAAAACGGACACTTTTGACCTTTTCTCTGATGTTCGTAACCTAACACCCATTAGATGCATCAAATTATTAATTTGCAATGTCCTCCCTATTGGGTTTATTTTCCAATATTATTCAAAAACGCTCTTTAAAAATGTTCAGTTTTTTTTCAACGTTTTTTTGATTGTACAATCATAATTTTTGGAGACTCCAGGGTTGTGTAAAACTGAATAGCAATTGGAGATCATTTCAGATTATCAAAATAAAAAAACAACCAAGATCACGTTCGAAAGATCCAATAATCCACCCGGGCCTTTAATTGAAAAATAAATCAAATGGAATAATAAAAAAAAGTGAAAAGTATCCATTTTGCTCCATTCACCTCTAA
>NW_021680408.1:2259087-2265555 GCF_001412515.2 Diachasma alloeum
AACTGAAACCCATGCGGTTACACGCACGTATCATATAAAATAATTTTCTATTCGGTAGAAAAGAACATGCCGGGCGCAAAAATCACTCTATAGCATAAACACTACCTCCACAGATGAATCCCATTCCCCTGTTAGATCTCAATCTCAACGTCCACTAGTTAGCTTGTCCCGTGACTCTCCAACAGCCAAACTAAGACCTCGTCATCGCTGAGTCTATGTTCTCTCCTCATTCGAAACTCCCGAAGGTTTTTCATATATTGTTTATATCGAGACGACAATATTAATAATTTTCATTAATTTTATCTATTGTTCTCTTTTCAAGTAATATGAAGTATTTCATCTATAATTCAATTAATTATTAATTACATTAGGGCGATTACACTTTTCTTTTTTCATTCGATTCAAATTCAGTATCACATTTTCCTTTTTCCCCCTCTAGGCGTTCCTCTGGACTCTGGATTTTGCTGTTTCATTTTCTTTTCAATTAATTCATTGACAAAATCTCCCGTCAAAACGTCTGAATAATTTGCTATTCCACTGAATGGAAAATTATTATTCTCATCAGTACTCACAATACTAAAAAAAAGCTAACGAACAAAAGTTAATAAGAAATTTTTTTGCTTGAATAGCGCCAAACATTCGTTTTTCGACTGTTTCATTTTGCCCCACTCTCCCCTACTCATTTTTATTGAACATACATTAATTCGATAGTGCTTAAATTAATTCTATAGTCTTCGGATTTTTATACGTTTATAATTGACGAGGCAGGAATGTACTAATTACTTTTTGAGATCGTTAGCTTCCAAGATGATTCTTTCCTGTTGTATAATTACAGATTTTAGATTAAAGATCGTAATTTTCTGCAACTAATTAATTTCAATTGTTGTTTTTTCCACATCGTTTTGTATTTTCTATTAATTAGTCATGCATTCTCACGTTTCAATGGAACTTTGATAGATAGAATATGTGAATAAAAGTAATTTTCAAATATAAATATACGATTTGGGAACAGATCGGTGACAGAAAACCTTTCACCTATTTTTTTACAAAGCAAACTATAGAGCTGTGAATGAGTAGAGATCGAAATATCTCTCAGATATTTATTTCGCACTTCGATGGCGTTACATAAATCATCAACGATAAAAAACTGTATCTGATGATGCCTGAAGATTTAGATTTTCATTACTCCTCATGATTATTTGTTGTAAAATAAATGAGCTACCTATTCATCATTCTTTATTTTGACTTAATAGAGCATGTTCATGACTTATTTCTAAGATTGTTAGCTTCTAAGATGATTCTTTCCTTGGTTAATTACGGATTTTAGATTAACGATCGTCATTTCCTACAACTAATGAACTTCAATTGTTGATTTTCCACAAGGTTTTGTATTTTATGTCGCGCCGTGCAATAAGTCGAGTTTATCGCACGCTGCGCTTCGCTGAAAACGAAAATTGTTGAAAACGAAATTTGTGCCCTTGTACTCTAATGTACTATTTTTGATCAATTAGTAATGTATTCTCCCTTTTCAGTGGAACTATGGTAGACACACGATGTGAATAAACGTATTTTTCAAACATAAATATATGGAATGCATCGGTGACAGAAAATGTTTCACCTAATTTTTATAAAAAAGATTGGGGAGTTCCTATATGCTATTTTAAAACCATGTCCGGATGTACGTTTGTATGTGTGTGCGTATGTGACCGATCGTTTTCCGACGATAACTGAAAGAATAATTTTTTTAATGAATCCATTTGTGATATGAATATTCTTTCCATTGCCATCTTAACCAAGTCCGATCATCAGATTGACTGCATCATCTGTTGCTTTTTTGCTTTCGATTGGAAGCATTGTAATTGTTCAAAGTTAAGTTTCGGATTTTTCGTGTTATATATATCGACCTATTGTGATGCAAAACCTTCGAAAATGCAATTTTTAGACGGTGTCCGTACGTATGTATGTATATGCGTACGTATATAGACAAATTTTTCTTCGATTACTCGCTAATGAATCGATGGAATTGGATCTTTTCATTCATTAAAATTTAAATCATTTATTATTTTCAATTTTTTTTTAATTTTTCAAAAATTGTTTTTTTCACGATTTCTAAAAAAAATTCTAAATTAATTGAATGATGGCTTAAAAATTTGTTTGGATGTACTTTTGACTGAGTTCGAAGATGAAGGCGATAGTAATAATCGTTATTTTGATTTATTTGAAAATTTGCAAAAATTCTGTTGTTTTGGAAAATCAGAATTCCCGGGATAGCTTTGGATGTCATACTTCAAATAAATTCAATTATAGCTTAAAATGTTTGTTTTAATGCCATTAAGTCGACGTCAAGAGATGATTACGACAGCTATATTGCTTGATTTGATTTCTATGATGATTGGTGAACATTCCGAATTTTTTATGCATGAATATCACTGACAGTGAGCTTTCTGATGGTTTCTTCAAATGTCATATTTCAAATTCATTCAATTATGTTTAATACCATTTTTCTAATAATATTTTGTCAAAGTTTCAATATATACATAGAAGGTATAGATAGAATCATTCTTGCATTCGATTTACTCATCTGACGGCGCGCTTCCGCGCGTCTCTATGACGTGCGAATAGATGAAGGAGACGATAGGTTTTCGAAATATTTGCGATATCGACTCGACATTTGTGTGACACAAATTTCGAGAAATGATGTCATGACGTGTGTCTTTTAGATAAGGATACTAAAATTCCAGAAATTATTCTCTAGTATTCAATAGTTTGTTGATTTTCCATTATTGTGAAAAATGTACTTACATTGATTATTTGAATAAAAGAAAAAGGATTAAGGCCCGGGTGGATTATCTTTCGAACGTTATCGCGATTGTTTTTCCATCTTCATAATGTAAAATATATCACAATTTCTCTAAAAATTATGATTACAATAAAAAAAGATAAATAACTGAACATTTTCAAACAACATTTTTAATAAAGATGAAGAAATAGGTCCGATAGAGAGGAAATAGTGAATGGATAATTTATCATAGTAACTAACGACCTGACACCCATTGACTGCTGTGATAAATGACCTAACAGCCATTAGATGCATCAAATTATTAATTTGCAATTTCCTCCCTATTAGGTTTATTTTCCAATATTATTCAAAAACGCTCTTTGAAAATGTTCAGCTTTTTTCAACGTTTTTTTTTGTATTACAATTATAATTTTTGGAGACTCCAGGGATATGTAAAATTGAAGAGCAATTGGAGATTATTTCAGATTGTCAGAATGAAAAAAAAACAACCAAGATCACGTTCGAAAGATAATACAAATTTTTAAAAGTATATATCAATAAAATTTTTCTATTAACATTTTATGGATGGGCTGAGGGGAGAGACAGAACTGTAAAAATGACAATCGGTTGTATAGACGAAAGGAATAATAAGAATAATAATGATGATGATAACATTTAGCTAAGTTGTAAATCGGACCAAATTAGTTAAAAAGAAATCTTATTCAATTTAATAAAATAAAATAAACAATGAATTATAAATGATAGAAGGAAATGATGTGCAAAATAACCATTCGGAAGCGTATTGCTAATTTATTAGCAAAAATAACTATACTATGTGGTATGTGCAATACAACAGCAATTGCTCACTTATTTTTTTCGCATCATCTGTTGTTGGAAAAATTTATGTCGAAATCAATATTCAAGGCAAGGGAAAAAATTTTAACGTTATTTTTAACGAATCTTTGAATTTAATTTAAAATACATCATCATTGAAATTGAAATCAGGAGTGCATAGCTAATTCATTAGCAAAAATGAATTTACTGTTGTGGCGAAAGCAATGTTCCGCTTGTTTTCTAGAGAATACTATGAATTTTTAAATGAGGCAGAAAAATGCGTGGAAAGAAGAGATCAAAACATCTGTCAGATATTTCTTTTGCACTTCGATGGTGTTACATGAATCATCATGAACAAAAAAAATGTACCTGATGAAGCGGAAAGATTTAGTTTTTTATTACTCTTCATCATTATTCGTCGTAAAATAAATTGGTCATTCTTTATTCAGACTCAACAGCGCATATTAATGAATGACTTCCGAGTCGTTATATCATCGCTTCAGACCCAAAAAAGCGTGAATGCTATCATCCTGAATCAAGCAGATTCCTGGAAAACTAATCTGAGAACCGAAAAACACGAGCCGATCTTCGTCAGCATGGTTTTGAAGTTCTCTATGTTCATGGAGTATAATTTTCCAGCAGTCAAGTTGAAACGATAATTTGTTCTCATAATGATAAATCTCATATCTTTCACGATGTTACGTGGCATATCGTACCAAGGACAGTTGTAAACAGCGACAGAAAGATTTTCAGCATTTGTACTCAACTTCTCACCCACATAGCTGTACATAAACAGTTGAACATTGAGGAGATAGATTCTAATTATGAGGCCCGATATGCTGACCAAATCGCCGGAACTCAAACTCATCAGTAAAGCAATTCCTACAAAGTTAAATTATGAAAAGTTTACAAAAAAATACTAGTGAAATGTGGGACCATATTCTATAGAAAAAGTAAATAGAATTCGATTTTCTTTACAACTTATTCTATTGAGATATTTTCTATAAAATTTCCTCGAATCGAATTCTTGAGTTTTTTTTTCATTCAATTTTTCATTTCTCTTCATTAAGAAAATAAAACAAAAAAATTAGAAAATCTGAGTCCAGCAAATTGTACAGAAACTATCTCAATAGAAAAAAATGTGGAGAAAAATCGAATTCGAGTGTTTAGTTCTATAGAATCTATTCTACTAAACATTTCAATAGAATTGTCTAGAGAATTCGCTAGGTTTTTCTACTAAATTTTTTCATGCGTGAAATTAATGATAACAATAAAAAAATTACCGGATATGCAGACGAGCAAAGTATCGACCCCAACTTGAGCGAGAATAATAACATTGAACGTCTCCTCAAAATTATGCGCCAACTGAAGAAGATGATTGTGTCTCCTGACGAAGTCATTGAGCTTCTGTCTCCGCCACAAGCTGTCTTTAGTACCATCCAAACACCTAACATTCATATGCAGCACTTCAAACTGTCCGCAGACATGCATCGCAATGCCGAAGAAGTAAGTGTCACACCCGATGTACGCCGTGCAGACAACGAACAATTGCACGGATTGAAGGATATAATCCCCAACATAGCGATATGTGGAGATATCATCAGATATCCAACATCTCGGCCCGATAGGCACCTCCCGAACTGTGACATTGTCCTCTGGATCGTTCCACAATGCATTGATGAAGGGCAGTTTCAGAAAAATGAGGGGGAAACCAGCAGCATATACACCGCACATCTGTACGAGGAATACAAGCCGTCCTATGTATGCGTATTTCTTCATTACGCTGCGGGGTTTATCACTGACAACTGATGACCAGTCTTTAATAGCTGAATCGACAACAATCAACATGTTTTTCTGGTGAATTCTGGGTATAGCGACTTTCATTACCGTTAGGAATCCGCCAAATATCACGCTCAGGGCATCGACGTTGTCCGTTACGGATCCACAGTTTCCTTTGGTCAGGAGTTTTTTGCTGAAACTTATGGACATCCATAACTGGAGTCAAAAGATCAGGCACTGGAAAGAATAAATGGGTGTTCGGGCTGCATTCCTCCTGGAGAAATTGTTCCTCATGGATTTGTCGAGGGAAATTTCACTTCTAAAATTGTTTTGAGTCATGACGTACGAAGTAATTTCCTCGAAAAACCTAGATTTCGATAGAAAATTCTATTGGGTTTCTATTGAACTTCTACTGAAAATTTTATTAGTTCTTAGCCGAGTCTGTTGAAGAATTCCGCAGCTTTACTGCGCGATTTTGCATAGAAAATATCCACAAGGAACTATTTTACAGAACTATAGCTAGAATTTGTTTTTTGTATACACCGTTTCTATGGAGACATTTTCTATAGGAATTTTTTGACATGGATTTTCCTAGTTTTTTTTGACTCCACATTTTTTTACTTTTCATTAGAAAATGAAACAAAAAAAAAATTGGCAAAATTGGAGAGCGTAATTTCTATAGAAAGTATCTCAATACAATAAGTTGCATTGGAAAATTGTATCCCATTAATTTTTCTGTAGAATATTTTCCATTGAACATTTTTATTGATAAACATGCGCAGATGAGCTGCGGAATCATTCAATAGAGTTGGCCAAGAACTAAAAGAAAATTCGATAGAATTTTCTAGCGAATTCGCAAAAAAATCCTGACAAAAAATATGAGACACGAAATTGAAATGAAATTTCAATGAGGAAAAACGTGAAAAATGAGGAGAATCTATCGGGAGAAATATAGCCCTAGATCTGAATGATGCAGTCATTGAAGACTATATTTACCTGTATTATGATAACAAATAACATTTTCGCTTTTGGCATGAATCCGCGAGACTCGAGAGGCCATATTCCGAGGCCCCTCC
>NW_021680409.1:0-189 GCF_001412515.2 Diachasma alloeum
AACCAGCAGGAATATACCTACACAATATACTCTCCCCATTGTCTATTATTCGGAAGACAAACACTATGAGCCAAATCAAAATTTACCTTCATTCTTCGGCTGCAAGTATTATTGCGAACATTGTAATACGCCCTACAGCTCTCAAGACCATGTTTGTGATAAAACTTGTGACAGATGTCTAAAAAATCC
>NW_021680409.1:364-1225 GCF_001412515.2 Diachasma alloeum
CTCTGTCTGCCAGAAGGATGAAGCCGCATCTCACCTGTGTTACATGCCTACATTTAAATTTAAGAAGAAAACAACGGTGAAACGTATGGCATTTGTTTTTTACGACTTTGAAACACGACAAGACGATAAGATGGAAGGGACTGATGACGTCAACATACACGTGCCTACAATCTGTGTTGCCCAGACTGTATGTGACCGATGTGCAGAGATGAACGATGACGACATTATGAAAACTGAGGAGAATCTTGGAAGCCCATGCAGTGTGTGTAATCCTCGAGAACATGTTTTTGACGATGGCGATCCTGTCCGTGGATTTGTGAATTATATTACATCACTGGGTAAGGCGTATAAAAAAGTCATATGTATTGCACACAACGCGAAGGGTTACGACTCTCAATTCATTTTGAAAGATGTTATAAAACGAATAAACAGCGAAATTAAAGCAATTATTACCGGCACATATATAATTTTGATGGATTTTGGGGATAATAAGTTTATAGATAGTTTGAATTATTTCCATATGGCTTTAGCCAGTTTACCGAAGGCCTTTGGTTTAGGAGATATTGCAAAAGGCTATTTCCCACATTTTTTCAATAAACGAGAGAATCAAGAATACGTTGGGCCTATACCTGAGAGAAAATATTATGGCGCAGATACGATGAATGTGCAGGATCGAGAAAAATTCTTAACTTGGTACAATGAACGTGTAGCCGAAAATTACCAGTTTGATTTCCGTAAAGAAATTTTGCATTATTGTAGACTCGATATTACAATTTTAAGGAAAGCGTGTGTGGAGTTCCGTAAATTAATCATGAATGCTGGGAATGTTTGCCCATTTACAGAGTGTGTAACGATTGCTTC
>NW_021680409.1:4693-6533 GCF_001412515.2 Diachasma alloeum
TTTTTTCAGCTACGTAGAAGTTTCTAGAAAAATATATTCGGCTCCATATTAGCTCGAAAAATTCACCGGCCTCAAAATAAAAGAGAGAGAGAAAGAGAGAGAGAGAGAGAACGTATTGTCCACTCTTTGCGTCATTCGTGGTTGCAATCCTTTATCCCTTAAAAAAAAAAATTCAAAAGCGTAATGTCTCTCCGGAGTCTCAAGGACAGTGGCTCCAATGTCCTGGAGAGCGACATCCGGACCCTTGCCGACGCCGTCCTCCACGGTTGGACCACCAGCAGAGGGGCCCGACTCCCGACACCCATCCGATATATACTGTCCGACAGTTTTTCTATTTACCCGCCAGCCCTTTTCCACCAACGTTCCACCCGCCACCCCTTTTCCACCCACCACCCACTTACCACCCACTTTCCACCCGCCACTCATTTTCTATCTGGCGGCCATTTTCCACCCACCACCCACTTCCTGTGACCCTCGGACCCCAACTTTGAGGCCCTGCACCCCAGGGGGCCCCCCAGCGCGCCGACGACCTCTTCAAAGGCATGCCGCCGAGGGGGGAGGGGGGAACGTGCACGTGCACTTCCCGGAAAAAGGGGGGAGGGAGCGTGGGAAATTCGCCAATAATGCCCTCTTACTACTGCCATAGTTTCAATGATTTATCTATTTTAACTCCCAAACTTTTCTGATGTTTTTGATGAAACGAGATTTTTGATTAAAAAAAAACAGTTTTTTGATGAAACGAGATCGTTCATTATTTTTTTCAAACGTTTCCCTTTGGCTGGGAGCTGATTGTTATGATCACTTTGCCACTTGTGGAGATTTTCTTCATTTTTAATCCTCCCTTGCACTGTTTTTTTATGAACACCGAGCTCGTTGGCAATAACCTCAATAGGAAATCCATTGTCCAATTCTCTCAAAGCTTTCAATTCGATATGTAATTTGACTTCGGTGATTTTTCTTTTTCTCTTCCCCACACTCATGTTGAGGTTATGCCCTAACGCATATGCAAAACACACCGACCGGCAATACAGCGCTTCCCCTCTAGAGCTCTCACCCATTCGTGACGTCACGCACGTAGTGGGGGTCGATATTCCCCTCGCTCGGTGATGAGTGGAGAGCTAGAGACGTGGAGAGTTACGGAGAGTCTACTGTAGCAAAATATGGTGATCTTTACCATTGGTATATTTTGGATAGAAGTCAAAATAGTTTAACATCAGAGCCAATAAGTTCTCACGACTACATTAATATAAATCGTATGTCCATTTGGAGGTCTCACCGAGATCTTCAAATTGAGACCCATATGGGGTCTCAACAGATGATATGCATCTATTCCATCCACCAGATCAATTGTTCTACACGATAATGCAGCGAGTTTAGAATGTCACGTTTTGAAAGTTTTCATGGTTTTCCTCTTAAGGACGAAATTTGCTCGGATTTTGTTCAAATCTGCGGAGATATTTTATGCTCAAGTGAAAATATATCAAATTGCCTTGAAATTTACCCCTCAATCATTAGATTGAGGCTAATTTTCATTAACATATGTGAGTTTTTTCTTCATAAATTGAATTTCATAATGTTTATTGCAAATTCAGCTGGGTTTAGATTTTTCACAATCGTGTGTGTGTCGACTGCGCAATGTCCGTTTAGTTTTTTGTGACATGAGATTTTTCAGAGACTACTCTACCACACAATTTTAGTAGCGAGAGTTAAGATGTTCACACATAAAAAATTATCGAACAACAGAAGTACCAACTGCATTTTGTTTTCAAATAATTATGCTAGAGATATTTCAAATATATATATATATATATATATATATATATATATATATATATATATA
>NW_021680409.1:6578-14647 GCF_001412515.2 Diachasma alloeum
ATATATATATATATATATATATATATATATATAAAGGAAAATCCCCCGAAATATGATAACACTAAGAAAAAAAACATCTCAAAAATATTCGTCGTGAAACCAGATCCTCACTCATGAATACACAGCATCGATACTCTAAAGGAAACGCGACGATTTGAATTCCTCGAGCGGTCCAACAAAAGTGGACGTCCGAGTTTTTGAGTGCTCTGGGCGGAAGCTACGGGGGAAAAGTTTACCTCAAACTCGTATACATACATCTTTGACCCCCAGGAAAACTGTGGATCCACGACTACGTGATGTGGAAGGACGTCATATATGGAAAAACACAGGGTCTAAAAATGGAGATGAATTCTGGGGGGAATTTGCATTGGAGTATTTGATGCTGGTGGAATCGCTCTTCAAGGTGACTCCGATCGTTTACTCTGCCTTGATTTACAAACAGTACTGGAGTCAACTGAACTCCTCCAATCCCGGTCATAACACACGTCTGATTAATTCCCTTTGATGTTTTTGAGGTGCCTCGAGTTTTGAAGATAAATTCGGAATTTTTTTGGGATTTTTAGTTTCACTGAAACTGAAGGTCTTGAGTTACTTACCCAAACAAATGATAACATCTCGAGAATTGTGAGTCGTGGAGATGAGTAAAAAAACATTTTATTCGTCATGAAAATCTGTTCATTTTTCACGATTCATGTAGCAACGGCATAATTATTTGAAAACAAAATTGAGTTACATTAGTATTTTTATTCTTTAATAATTTTTTATGTGTGAGCGGCCCAGCTCTCGTTGGAATTTTGTGGTCGAGTCATCTTCTAAAAAATCCCATGTCACAAAATACCGAACGGAAGTTGCGCAGTCGACGACTGCGTATGGAGGGAATACGATGCTCACAGCCCTGTGTTCATGTACTATGGATACATTCTCGAATAAAGGTACTCTCGCTGTCGCTACAATGTCCCACGGTCAACTGAAACGTCTCGAAAACTATTGAGATGTCATCGAGACATCCAGGGGGGTAAACGTAGCGAATTTCACAACAAATAAAATGGTTTTCATCTCACATCTCTATGAATCGTAGTTCTCAGGATGTGGACAATTGTGTTCCTCTCTCAGGAACTTGAGGAAGGCTTGAGATATGTAAAAAAATGATAACATTCCGAGTAGGGCTGCACACGAGACCCAGACGAGACTTTACTTTGAAGAGATAGTCTCGCTCTAAACAAACATGGAAATTTTTGGGACTGTCACAGTTTCAAAAGGCATACTATCGTTTTCTCTAGTAATGACTTAGAGATAATTTATCTTGTCACAGTGTTCATTTTTTTCGGTTTTTGATATTCGGTTTCGGTTTCAGTCTCAGTTGTGGTCTCGTGCACATTAAAAATAGGAAAAAGGAATGAACGAGAGGAGATAAATTTTCTTGAGTCGTGAAAAGGGGAGCCAATACTATGCCTTTCGAGACTAAGACAGTCCCAAAAATTTCCATCTTATTTTCCAGCTAGACGATCCCTCTAAAATGAAGTCTCGTTTGAGTTTCATGCGCACCCCTAATTCCAAGAATTTGTCTTACAGACATAAGGGAAGGTAGGGCAAAATGGACCAGGCGGGCAAAACGGACCACAGAGCAAAATGAACCCCTCGGGCAGAATGGACCCCTGACGTAACAATAATATTTTTTATTAAAAAAATTCATTCGTTCGATTTGCACACCCCCGTTTACATTCAGGTCTTACAAAGAAAAAATTTGGAGAGAAGCGTATGGGCCAAATGATGAAACTTTTTGATCACCAAACATCTTCTGTGGGTTTGTAGGATTCTGTGAAGAGAAAATTTTTCATTTTTTTTCAATTAAATGATAATGGAAGAGTGCAGTGATAATTTACCGTCGTCCGCTTAAGGTATATATGTCTCTCTGACTTCTTATCCTCAATAAATGGAATCTTGCCACGGGAATAAAATTTCGAATTCCTTCCGGTGCTTCCCTTGCTGCCAAACTCGTCCATTTGACTGCCAGGGTCATTCAGCTTTTTGTGTAGACTTTTAATTAGATTCTGGAGGATTAACACTAACGTTCACTATAGAGGGAAAAAAATCCTTGTTTCAAAAAAAAAATTCTTTCAAAGAAAAAAACAGTTACAGACAAGTGTCCCTTGACAATAATTGTTTAAATGATGGACTTTCATCACTTGAATCTAGTAATAAATGATTCAAGGAATGAGAATAAGAATATTCTTGATCCAAGCACCAGAAATCCCTTGAATCATGAATAGATGTCTATTGAATGTAGTGTATGAAGTATTAACAACTAGAACTTCTCTCCGTTGTTTTAAGGAAAAAAGTTACTTGAAACGAATGACTTTTTCACTTGTTTCACTTGTTTTCAAGTTCCGCTGGTTATATTCTAGAATCATGAGTTGCTTGAAACAAGGGATTTTTCCCATGAAATAAGGATTTTCTTCTCTTTGCGAATGATTCAGGCCCCTCATCAAAAAGGATTGATCTACAAACCGATCAATTGACCTAATAACCTGGGTGGAAATCACTCCGCTCAATCCCCGCTTGCTATGTAGTCAAGCCGGAGCTGAGCGATCGATTCGGGTACGCGAGCGGAGTTTCAGCGGCATCTCCGCTCGAATTTCTATATGGGAATGGAGATAACCCATGCAACGTTTGACCCTCGTGAGGCGTGACTGTTATGACTTTGAAGTTCGCGAGGACTCCTCTTTGCGAAGTATGACCCTTGTGAAGCAATCCTACAATTCTATTTTCACGATTTAACCCATCCTTTTTCACCAAATTTCTTGTTTGTACTACGTTAATGTAAATAAATGTGTCGAAATCGAAAGAATAAATTATTTCAATAAAAATTATTACTTTCACTTCAGGGGTCAATTTCGCGCTAGGGGTCCATTTTCCCCGGCGGTCCATTTTGCCCACCTGGTCCATTTTGCCCGACCCTGCCCTAAGTGAAAAACCATATTATTCGTCGAAAAAATCCCTCATTTGTACACGGGGCATGTCTCGAGAGTTTTCAAAACATTTCTCACTTCCAACCAATTCACTCTCAAATTCCTTCAAACAAAACAGGCGAAAATTCTCATAAATCCGAATTCCCATTGACATAAAATTACAAAAAGTAATTATCCTGGAAACTACAGATTCTTTCAATTCCCCTGATTGCAGGTCTCCAGTATCACCCGGAGAATACAAACGATTAATATGTACACCGATTACAGGCTTAATGGTGTACATTTGCAGCAGAGTAGGGGACGGGGAGAGGGGGTGGGTGGGTGGACGCAGCCGAATCGTCCCCCGGCTATTGAAGCGGTTATCATGACGTTATGCAGGATGTTCTAGTGTTGAGATCGTGGTTACTCTGGCATTTCAGTTAGTACTGCGGTCCAATGGGGTTCGCCCCGCCCCCCTCAGTTGGTAACCGGTTCGTTCGTTATTCCTTGCCAACGGCAATTCAACGTCGAGGTGAATCAGAATTCGATAATGGTATCCGAATTAGAGAACCTCAGAGACTGTCTGTTATCTGGCAACGACAGCTCCATGTCCACATTGTATCGTGTCCCTCTTGATAAAGTTAGGATAAATGCACAGAGAGAAATTCCATCTCGAATTTGAAATGTAATGTTTCTTGTATTGAGAACCCAAAAAAACAAAAACAAATGTTTTTGCAAAAAAACTGCACCAAGAAAAAGTTGTGTGGGGTCGTTTCTGGAAAAAAGAAACATTTTTTTCTGGAAACCACAATTCCCATAGAAATTTTGCAAAAAATAAACAAATAAAAATCAAAGCCAAGTCAAGAAATGTCCAATGGATCATGGAATGTACTATCAGATTATTATGGGGAGGATAACTCTGAATAGAAGGATTTTCAAAAAAATCTTCATAAAATAAAAAATTCAGTAGAGACAGGATTCAAAGTTCTTGGCGCGGATCAGAAGATACAGATTGATACGAGACAATGAGTTGCAAAAGTCCGCGGATCAGAAGATACAGATTGATACGAGACAATGAGTTGGAAAACTCCGCGCCAAGAACTTCGAATCCTGTCTCTACTGAATTTTTTATTATATGAAGATTTTTTTGAAAATCCTTCTATTCAGAGTTATCCTCCCCATAATAATCTGATAGCACATTCCATAATCCATTGGACATTTCTTGACTTGGCTTCGATTTTTATTTGTTTATTTTTTACAAAATTTCTATGGGAATTGTGGTTTCCAGAAAAAAATGTTTCTTCTTTCCAGAAACGACCCCACAAAACTTTTTCTTGGCGCAGTTTTTTTGCAAAAATATTGGTTTTTGTTTTTTTGGGAGATTTCAGTCATATTGTCAAAACGAGCATACAATCATTTTCGTATGAATCGAATTGATTTTTTTCCGCGCCACAGAAACTATTTTCAATCACTTCTGCTATAAGAAAAAAAGGTATTTCTTTCTTACATTTATTTATAATTCATGGTCCGATTCGATTTGAGAATTTCATGAGAAAATCGAAAGTGCAAATTATCCGCGTAAAATAACCCCAGAAATAAACTCGCCCACATGTTATTCACGGACTGAGTTGAAAATCTAAATTAATCGAGGATAGGGGAAAAATTTCTATGCAATATACAGCGCTATATGACCTTGTTCATCAATTTTTCATTAATTTTTACAATAAGCCGACGATGAGTCTAAAAAATGCAAATCAGTAGAATTCAAGAAGGAGAGAGAAAGAGTAATGCGCTATTCAAATCTCCCTCCTCTGCGTGTGAGGTTGGAGCGCACTGCTACAAACTTCGAAAACGAAATCTCACACTGCTCAGAGATAATGTGAAATGCGAGAATGTGGATATGATCCCGTTGCTATGCGCGTAATTTCCTTAATATTAAGTCGAAAAAGAAAATAGTGATATCAATGAAAAGCTCGTGGCCGATTTATGTGATGTAACTGAGGCTATTTTTTTCGCAGGGTATCAGGTTTTCATTTTATTCAATAAATAGGTTTCGGTGGTAGTGGAGGGGGTAGTTGCTTCGTATATAGATACGCGGTGCGTTCGGCCTGATGTTTTGCTCAGTCGGTCAAAACTTTTCTTGGCTGATACGCTATCGCGTATCTCGATAATTAGTTATTTGGTCGAGGATACGATGACATGAAGAGGATGAGTGGTGTCAGTGGGAATCGATGGTGTCTCTGCAATTCATGTAGATAGGGGCTGCCGATTCTCAAGATTCCGGAGTTAAGGATGTTTAACCTATCAAGTGGGCAACTCAGTTAAAAAGAAAAATAAACCTGACTAAATAAATCATTCATGTTATAAATTATTTTTCTCATCAAATTATAAATGCTATCGCGTACTTTTCCGATCCCAAAACCAATAATTAAAGGAAATGTTAATAGGGAATGAAGGACTTGTGGTAACACTGCAGTCACAAGTCCTCCATTATCGATGAAAGCATGCGATGTTGCTCGATTTTGATCGGGCAACATCGCACGCTCTGGCTAGTAGTGGGGTTGTAACAGTGAGATGAATGTTTGTGTGTGTTATACGTGTCCAGATGCTTCCAGCCCTGAATTATCGTCACCGAGTTTACCGACCTCGATCAGCTGTTGTGTGGTGTTGTCCCATTGCTCGACTCGTAATGGCGGGCAAATTTTTTTAGAGTAATTCGAAAATCAATCGAAGATATGATGCTTACATGGCCCGTTCCCCTACTTGTTCTCGCCGACGATAGTTTCTCCATAGTCTAAAGTGAATGGCTTGTACGTTTATTTTTTTCAATATCTAGAGTGTCTAACCCATGGAACATGTCCATCAAAGTTCACACGATCACGTTTCTTCCCTAAGCGTAATGTTACAAGAAGTGATGTTCAGACATTAACTTGTCACTAGGATGCCCTGATGGAAAGATCAAGATTATTACTAACGTGAGGCTTAAACCTGGCATGTAAGACAATATTAAAATTGTAGTGAATAATGTGGACTTTAGCTAAACATCCTTAAAGAATACATAAAGGTTTCTCTGGAGTCTTCATAGCGATGAAGGAAATCCGAAATCCAGAACATTCGTGTCGAATGCACTTTGTCCAACTCACGTAGGTTGAGGCTATCAATTCTCAAAAATCGTGGGTTAGAAGAGGCATGAAGTTTTTTCTAAAAAAATCAATCCACATACGAAAAAGCTCAAGAATTCTTGAACTTGAGCGGATTTTCTCTCGCTCATGAAGATCGCGCTGCCAATTCTCAAGACTCCTGAGTTGAAGAACGTATCAAGCTTCCTCTTGAGCTTCAATGGAGATGACTTCTACTTTGATCGGAAATCCAAAGCATTCTTGCAGTGCGGCTGTCAATTCTCAAAGAACAGGAGTTGAAGAAAGCATAAAATTTTCACTGAAATCCATTAAAATTTATAAAAAATCAAGAGTTGAATAATTTTGCATCTTGAATGAAGTCTTTCTAATTCATGTAGGCAGTAAAACGAAAAATCTCTCCATAGATATTTCAATATATATGGTGTTCTCCTTTGAATCCCCATTTTATGTCGCAATAAAACATACTTTACCCTTTCAATATTTTTTACCTAGATAAATAATGGAATGTCATACATCAAATTTTAAGCCTGTAGAATGATACTGGGTATCTATCCAGATCCTCATAAACAGGGAGTGTTGGGTAAACCGTATGGAACGGAAAAAGAACTGAGGAAGGAAAATGGAAGAAACCCTGCAAAATGAGAATATACTGCGAGTGTAAAATGCAAAACAGAATAATAAAGGCTGAAATGAAAGATAAAATAAACACGCGGGGAGCTAGTTTGACTGATCTGAAGGTATCTTGGGAGATGAGAGAAAAACTCTCCCACTGTTCGTGGAATATCGATTGAGGGTGGATTCCATCTTCTGGACAGCAGCTGAATATTTCTATTCATTTTGTTTGATCTACATATACCTCCACCTCCTCAGGTTTGAAGAATTGCGCGAATTCTTTTCATATTGACTTGCATTATGCTTTCTACGATGGAGAATTCTTCTCAATAGAATTCGATTGCATCTACATTAAAAAGCAATTTATAGGGACTTTCATATCATCTATCTTGCATAATATATACATTTATGGATGTAAAAACGCTTTTCAATGAAAATAGTGCATTTCATCATTAGGCCGAAGAAAACTTTAATGGCGAATAGGAGTTTCCAATCATATAAGCTGAAATAGTACATTTCGATACGTCGATAGTGAGACGGAATTTTCACGAGTGTGAAGTTGGCGACGCGAGGCGAAACCGAGGGGTACCAATCACACGAGCTAAAAATTCCCATCTCGCATGTGTCGAACAATATTTTTCGACAGTGATGTTACGTTCAGCGAGTTGCCAAACTGTGCCTTTTTTGTTTACAAGTACCTTTTGTTTGCTTTTGAAAAGGTAGCAGCAGTGTCAAAAAAGTTTTTATATGGTACGTGCGTGTAACCGCATGGGTTTCAGTTGACTATAGTCAACTGGAAAGTAGTGGGTTTCAAGCGCCTACCCACACTCAACTGAAACCCGAAATAACGCATGACGCGCGTGCGCATCACTTATTAAAAGAGAATAACAAGGAAGGAAATCTAACCTCCGAATAGTGAATACATGGAATGACTGAAAAATGAAAAGGTGATTTTCGAAGCAGATAAAATGAGTCAAAATCGTATAATTCCTGATAGTGATGAAGAGTTAGGCAGTGAGGGGAATTTATTTACTGATGAGGAGGAGTTTATTGGTGATGTGACGTTTGAAGAAAATGGAAATAAAATATTCTCCAATGAAGCAACAGCAGGATCGCCAAAAACTCCGCAGAAGAGAATCCGTTATGATGATTTTGATAACAACAACGAAAATCGTCCATCAGATATTTTAGCAAATGCCCAAAAGGCCAAAAATCAGACGCTACCAACAACTTCTATAGAAAAATATAACGTTTTGTATCATATTTTTTTATAATTATAACTTTCTTTTTTTTGCGAATTCTTAATGATTTTTAAAAATTGTATTTTGTAATTATTATAATTAATTTTTTTCAATTAAAAATACTTTAC